>NC_027756.1:25717620-25725513 GCF_000695525.1 Brassica oleracea var. oleracea
GGGGGGGGGGGGGTGAATATGGTCATTCTAATAATTAGTAAGATGTAATGTATTTTTCTTTGATGTAATGCATTTTTGTTTGTATTTTTTATTATTTTAATTTCATATGTGTTTTTCATTGATGTTTTTACTTATTGTAATTTTATTTTTATTTCAAAAGTAGTATTCAATAATTATAATTATTGTTTTAAATTTGTTAGTCTACTTTTTATCAAAAATAATTACCTGTGTATGTTATAAGAATAATGAGTATTTATAAAAAATATTAAATACTTAAGAGAATCTTTTATTTAATAAATATAATAATAGAGTGTTCTTTTTAATGTGATATTTGGTGTTGTGGCTGGAGATAAAAAGGAATTTGATGCTTAAATTATATTGAAATGGTGTAATTTTGGCACTAAAATAGTGTTGTGGTTGGAAATGACATCGATGTCTATTTTTCCCATCGTTGTCTATTTATCTTCTTTTATATAAGTTAATTAATATAAATATATATCTAATACTATAAAGTTACCTTTTTCTCGACATATGGCATTTGATGACACGTGGCATCTACTTATACGATGCGTTTTTTGCCAAGTCGAGCCCAATTCCGAAAACCTAATCTCAGATGCGTCGATTGAATATGTCTTTTCCACTTCATATTCGACTCTCAGTTCTCTAATCGCCATTACCACCACCACCTCCTGATCAATCAATGAGCTTTTTAGTCCCTTGCTTTGATCCTCCTATAAATCCCTTTGGCTAAACCTAAAACCAGGCCCAAAATCCAAAACATCCACTGAAAAGCACAGTTATGGCCATTAAATCCACCGGAAAATCTCCCGTCGCCATTTATTTCAAGAACATGACCAGCGGAATCTTAGCTACAATTTCGGTTGAACCGTTTCTTGGAGGCTAGATACATTGCAAATGGTGGGAGCTTTATTGGTTAGATCTACTCCTCATCGACAAACAGGTTTGAGTGCTTATTGTGTGAAGCCAACATGTTTACACTCCTTTGTATTTTCTCTGTTTTGAATTTTTAGAGTACTTGGATGAATTGATGTTATCACTTCATGATATACCATGGATTTTACCTATTTTTAGCCATGGTACATGAGTGTTTTAGAATATATTATATGGCTTTGGAGTATTTTTAGAGTTTTTCAGGTTCAGGTACATTTTGGAGAATTTTGGTGATTTTGGAGCTTTTTTTAGCCTTTTAAGGTGTAGAACTGCACATACACGTCAGATGTTTAGCTATGGATGGAGACATTCCCACGGTGAGATTGAGACCATATGTTTACACAAGATAGAGCTTTGAGTTATCTTTCCAATGCAACCGGTTTGAGGTTAATCAGCATCCTGTAGCAGAAGTTATGACCGTTTTACTGAAAAGTGGTATGTCTGCCTCGCGAGAGGAAGCTGTCGAGGAAATGAAGGAATGTCGATCGACGACACAGCCTTGGTGTCGATCGACGGTGATCCCAGAAGAAGGTCCGAGCCTGTTTCATGACCGACTAAAGCCCAGAAGTTACCAATTATTACCAGAATACCCTTGGACGAACTAAAACCCTATTAATGTGTTACCTATGCCATTATTGAGGGCTCCACTTTCTTTACATCTTTTGTTCTTAGTTTATATTAGGAGAGAAGAGAGGAACTCTTTCATAGTCCTCTTGGAACTCATGTGGTTTTACTAATTATTTTTATTCATCTATTCATCTATTCATCTATGGTTTTCTGTGACAACTATCATGTTTGAATAGATCTACCGTTTAGATTTAGGGTTCATATGGTTATGAAGGATTAGCCCAAACTATAGAATTTCTAAGGTGATAGATATCTTTCAAGGAATTGATTGCAATGCATGTGTTCTAGAGTAGCTAACTAGAACCTTGATTTTAGGATTGTGGAAAACTACGGTTGTGGGTTCTCCACCAGAATAGATTCCCTTGCGCTAGGATTGCTTGAAACAAGCGACATCTGATTTAGTTAAGACTAGTGAGCCTATCGATCAACTCGTTAAGGCCTTTCTAAGGAAACATCGATCAACACTAGTTTCATAGCATCGATCGACGTTCGATCCATATCAACAAGCGGAAGCTGAGATATCGGACTTAGTCAATACTTAAGACTCGCATGCGGAAGCTGGATATCTTTACAGTAGAATTCAAGTTCTAGGATTGATAACCTTAGCATATATATCACTATAATCATGATTACCTGAAACCCTAACTCTAGCAACCATCCTTCCATCAAACAACTCATCAATCTCTTTAGAATAACTACCTTGTTCGACCTGCTTTACTTTATTTACTGCTTTCATATCTATTAACCTAGCTTAATCGTAACTTGCTTGAGTCTATTTTGTGTCCACACTCCCTGTGGATTCGATTCCTAAGTACTACAACTAAACCTCCTATTTGGGAGAGTAAAAGTCACTCCTTAGGGTAATTTGAGTGATATCAAATTTGGCGCCGCTGCCAGGGAACATGGATCGCTATTAGACTCAATTTGTTTGATTTTTTCTAGGTTTATCAATATTAATATATTTACATTAAAAAAATTCTCCTGTTACAGGTACATACATCTCAGTACCAGGAACAACAATGAAGGGAGGATTTTTGTGTTTTTTCAAAGAAAGAGCATGCTGATTCACGCACGATCCGTAAGTCTACGAGGGAATTATCGATCGAAACACTCCAAGAGGCTGGGTTGTAGTACTTAGGGATATAATCCACAAGGAGCTGGGGCACACGCAAAAGATCTTAAACAGTTCATAATTAAGTTAGGTCAATTATGGAAATAGTAAATTGCAGTGGTGAGCAAGGCAGTTGTTCGGTTGAGTGGTTTTGAGGTTTTTTAATCAATATGAGAAAGTGTTAAGACTTAGGATTTTTATTCAGGTAATCACGATTATAATAGTATAGAAGCTAGAATAATTTATTGGATATTCTAGAACTCAAACAAAATAATAAACTGTCAACTTTTGTTTGTTTAAAATATTTATTGTGTGGATCTTCAGATCTCAACTGTCGTTTGTTGATCTGGAGAAAGTGTCCATCGATGCTATCAATGGATAGGCGATCGATACACCTTTCATAACGTCGATCGATACACCTATAGGGTTGTCGATGGATGTTCCTTCCAGCAAGCTTTACCGAGCGGGTTTGAACTATGTTCACTAGGTTTCCTAGATCAACTTTCGTTTGTTTCTAGAAATCCTAGCACAATATGAATTATTTCAGGTAAAAGACTAGGCTTCCGTTGCGCCTAATTATCCTAATATCAGGGTTCTAGTTAGCTACTCTAGAACACAAGCAATAAGATTAATTCAACTGATGAATATCACAAACAACCCAGCAATCTATATTTGGGGCTAATCTTTCATAATCCTATTAAAACCCAAAACCTAACAAAGTGTACTAGTCAGACATAGCAAATAAATTCATAACAATCATGAAAGAATGCATAAATAGATTAAGGTTAGAAATACTGGAATTCCAATATAAATCTCTGAAGGTATCTTGGATCTTTTCTCCAAATCTACTAAAAACATTTTGCTGTGTAAAACTAGAAAAGCGGGGAAGGGTAAAAAGTGTGTGTTGCCTAGAACAATGGCATAGCACATAAATATTAGGTTAAAAGTCAGCCAAGAGTATTTATGTAAATATGTCTTGACTTTGGTTTTAATCCGGCTGGGCTTTGCGCGCTTCGCTGTCGATCGATGGCACAGAGTGTGCATCGATCGATGGTGGACTCTGAATGTCGACCTCGAACTAGTTTGATGATCAGCTTCGAGCTTCCTCTCATTTTATCTCCTAATTGCATCCAAATTATCGTTTTTCTCCAAATCATCCCTGAACTTGTAAAAGTGCTAAAAAAACTCTGAATGTTGATCTGAGTTCGATGGTCAGCTTGAGTTTCCTCTCATTTTATCTCCTAAATGCACCCAAATTATCATTGTTCTCCAAATCACCCTTGAACTTGTAAGAGTGCTAAAAAGACTCCAAAAGATAATGGAAAGTTCCTAAAACACCTATATACCATGACTAAAAGTGGGTAAAATCCATGGTATATCACTTCATGCCCCCACGAGGCCACAATATACATGAGATTAGTAACAAAATGCTTTATTCATGGAGAAGGTGTATGCAACAGTATATTCAGGTTTGCTGTGTTGATTTCCTAAATTTCTTAAAAAAATTTTAACAAAGGAATGGAGAAAACGAGATAAAAAGTACCAACTAATATATTTCAAGTGAGTACAGTACATTTTTAAAATCTAATCTATCAACATTTATAAAAAAACTCCATCTAATTTTCTTTTATGAGATTAACGTATTATCACATCATATCTAACTTTTAGACATGTAATAAAAATGAGTATTATAGCCCAAAGATTAAATAATATTGGCTCCTTTTTAAGTGTGGATTTTAGAGATTCATCCCTTCTCAGGAAGTAATGCAGTACATGGGACATTTAGAACTACTCATAATATTGAGTAGTAGTTTTGAAACGTGCAGAACATAGGATGTTCCACATCAAGTGGTTTGGTTGTATCAACTTGGCTGCGTGAACTTGCCACACTCAAACCTCTAACCTCTAACCGTCCATGATCGTATAGAACCACAAAATTAACACAATAATAAGATCAAGAGACCAACAAGAACAAACCTCTCTCATGTTGCAGCATCTTCATTTGTAGCTCTACCTACCAAATATTTGTTTTGTTCCCCTAACCACCACATCATATCTAACTTTTAGACATGTAATAAAAATGAGTATTATAACCCAAAGATTAAATAATATTGGCTCCTTTTTTAAGTGTGGATTTTAGAGATTCATCCCTTCTCAGGAAGTAATGCAGAACATGGGACGTTTTAAACTACTCATAATATTGAGTAGTAGTTTTGAAACGTGCAGAACATAGGATGTTTCATATCAAGTGGTTCGGTTGTATCAATTTGGCTGCGTGAACTTGCCACACTCATACCTCTAACCGTCCATGATCGTATACAACCACAAAATTAACACAAAAGATCAATAGACCAACAAGAACAAACCTCTCTCATGTTGCAGCAAATCTGTTGACGGGATGTGGTAGCTCATTTGGTAAGGATCCTATGGGCCAATTGTCATGTTCACGGGTTCGACGCCAGACGGAGGCGAACTGCCTATTCTGTCACCAAATGCGGTACTGGGTGTTGGGCCTTGTCCCCAGCCCAGGTAAAGTCCTCCCGGGTGAAGTGGACCGCTGCCTAACCGGACCCAGGGGAATAACCCACGTAAGTGGGGAACCTCTGGATTATCAAAAAAAAAAAATAAAAAATCTGTTCTGATAGTATGTAACAAATAGTAGATACCAGCTGACATGGCTTGGGGGGTTGTTCTACGACGGCAGCAGTCATTAAACCACCCTTGTAAACATCAACTAATAGATTCTAATAACCTATTAGATTTTGACTCGTGGATTGATTTTTGGGTTTATATTTTGATATAATAATTTTATTTGTTTCTTCAAAATGTGAGATCAAATTGAAACGTTGTTTGAAACTTGATAACTAAACTTGAAAGATTAGATATTTTCAAGTGTTTTATTATAGATTAATAAATTTTATAATGTGGTATTAATTTTATAAAGCAAGATTTTGAACCAAAATTTGAAATTAAACATTTGAGGTTTGATGTCTTCAATTGAAATTGTAGATAAAAAAAATGTATTTTATTACAAATTAATAAATTTTATGATGCAATATTTCTAACGTATTAAAAGTTCATATTTGAAATTGATATTTTTATCCTCTTAGGAGGTGATTGGAATGAGCTGTAGTTTTTTTGCCGTAGAATTTAAGCTGTAGTTTTATTTACTATAGCTTTGTAAATCACTATTTTTTTGTTCTGGAAATAAAACTCTCTATAGACATATTTTGATTTTGTAGAGATTATTTTGCTTTGAGATTTTTAAAGAAAGTAAAGCTCGATTGGTTGACAAATATGACTTTAAGCTAAATTTTGGCTGTCTAAAGCCGCAACCAATCACCCCCTTAATAAGTTAGTAGTATAATATAAATAAATTGTAAAAATAACATTATTTTCTAGAAATTTTGAATTTTTCAAAAAATCAAGTTTGGTAGGATACTACGACCCATTTTGTGTGGTCTAAATATTGTGCTTATTTGATAAAATAAATTGCGAAAAAAATATAAACGTACAAAATAAATCATAACATGTGTCACCATATAACAGAATAATATAAATATTGATTAACATTTAATACACTGGAACTTCTAGAGAGATACTCTAGCTTTATAATATACATAACTTGGAACTTTTTGTAACTATGAAGTAAATTTTTACTTTTTCATCGACGCAATGGAAGTGTACAGAAAGACAGAACTTGTTGTTCTCCAATTTGGCTCCTGGTGTTGATTTGGTTTTCTCCACTAATTGTTTAATAACCTATTAAAACATTTTAAATTAAATGATCAGTCATGTGTTGCAAAAAAGAGAGTAAATGATCAATCATGTAAATGCAAATAGAAGAACAAAGCAAACAAACTTTTGTTTACCTCATCGATCATGGGAAGAGAGCCGCCAGCTGGTTGATTAAGAACAGATGGTTTATCCTAAGAAACAAAAGAAATTTGATTGAAACAAAAGAAATTTGATTAAAACAAAAGAAAAATTTGGATAATAATACGTTATTGTATCTAGAGAGACCTTTTGTTGGACCTTTAATATCCATCCCATGGCTTCCAGCATAATACAGTTCTGCTAGCTTCACAAAACTATAAACCTTTAAAAATATTTTGCATATAGTTAATCAATTAAATTTTGATCATTCAAAATAGTAGATGAAAATATTATAAAATATACATTGTCTATGCATCTACCAGTAACTATAGAAATAGGAAAATACTTGGCTAGTTTTTTTCACTTCTTCTCATCTGCGAAACACATAACATTAGTTACAGAAGAGAAAACAGTAAAGGTTGGAGATGTTGGATCCTAAAGAACCTTGCTGGATATGAAAGCTCTGTCTGGATCAGAGACACATAACGATTTATTTTCCTCTTGAAGCTTCTATGATTCTTTCGAACGTGTCAAGTGCCCAGGGATGTCGTTTCTGGTTGTGGAAAAATGAGAGACGATGGGATCTATAGAGTATATAATATATATGAGTTGGTTTGTTATGTTTCCCTTTTACCCCGCCAGTATTTAAGATATTCTGTAGAATATAGTTGTTACAAATCCGTTGCGGATATAGAATATATGAACAAAAGATAGTGTACATATTCTCTTGTTTCTATATTTTTAAAATTGAGTATATAGTGCTATATTCTTGTGGCTTCAATATAGGATCCGATTTATTTTGATAAATTTTGAAAGCAAAGTACTAAATCCAATGGTATATTCTCTTCTACGTGATATCAAATCTGATATAAATAATAAATTATATACAATATATGGTTGATACACTAAAAATGGTTACCTATAAATTTGGAAAGACTATACTAACCAATCAAGCAAAGAATATTGGGTTTAATAATTGATTACAGATTTTCTTGTTTATTTGTTAACGAAAACAACGCAGTTTAGAGAAAAAATCAGAATGACTTAAAACGACTAAATTACCTTTAATGGAAAAATGTAGCTAGGCTAAAAGTTAGGGCAATTAGTGTTAAAAATCCGAAGTGTAACTTGTTTTAATAGTATAGATAGATTATCTAATATCATTTAACTAGATTAAGATCCGCGCTTTGCGCGAAATAAACATTATATATATAAATTATTTTATGTATTATATGTTCTTACATATTATGAAATAATAAATATATATTGAATAATTAAAAGTCAGTAACTATTACATATATAATTAAATTGGTACGAACGTATAAATC
>NC_027756.1:25725536-25729151 GCF_000695525.1 Brassica oleracea var. oleracea
ATTTTAAAAATTTTGATAGGATATGTAATTAAATTTAAATGATATTAACATACATAGTATATTTTTAATATTAATGTCTATTAAATGATGTTTTCTACTCATATATTTTTTTATCATGTTTATTTTTAATAGCAAAAATTTTAAATTACTGATAACAAAATTTTCATTGTGGGATTAATAATTTTAGTAATTGATAATTAAAAAAATGTATCAATGCAAGTTCAAAACTTTTATCAAAAAAATTTATTCAAAGTAAATTTTTAAATTAAAATATTTATTTATTCAATATGGTTTATAGTTTAATTTAGAATGATATATATACATATATATTTTAAATCTTAATGATTAATTAAATTAGAATTTTATTTATATGATTTTTCATAACAAATATTTTAAACCGTGGATCGCAAAATTTGAATGTGATACTTTTAACAGTTTTAGTTTTTTATAGCCATTTTTTAAAATTCAAAATATAACATATACATAAAAATCTATATTTTTATAATATGATTATTGTGATTTTTTTAAATTATTTTAATAGTTTAAAATTAAACAAATTTGATACAAGATACATTTTTATTATCAGATCTTTATTATTCAAAATCATTAATTGTCATATATTCTTTAGCCACATTAGGAAATTCCGTAATCTTTATTTAAGAAAATAATAAATGACATTAATAATAAATTTATGGTTAGTTTAATAAAAAGCTTATTATATAATTAGATGGACCAACATATTTTTCTAATAATTCTAAGAATCATCCTAGTGATGACACGTGTCTACAAAAAAAAGTTGTAATGTTTCACAAATAATATATAGGGGATTTAATAAGTACTTAATCCTCCTATACATTAAAAGAGAAGTCACTTTAGTGATTTCTGCTGACATGACATTAATATAGAGCTCCTCAGAAAAATTGTTATAATTCTATTGGTCAATTTTTTTTAATTTTATTTTTCATTTATTTTAATCAATCGCTTATGTAGACAAGCCCAAAACTATTGTCGATTTCGTTAAGCCCACATATAGCTAAGGGATAATAATTATCGATTTAGTTTAGCCTTGGGCAAGAATTAGAACTAATACAAATATTAAAAACTTTCCTTATTATTCAAACAGTAAACTTGCGCATGTTGATATCATATTAATTACATTTGCTTAGAAAATATTTTAATGTTTCTAATTAGTAGGGGTGGGCATTCGGATACCCGTTCGGGTTCGGATCGGGTATTTTGGATTTTTGAGTATTTCGGTATAGAGATGTAGAACCCGTTCGGGTATTTCTGTACTTCGGGTTGGGTTCGGGTATTTTTAGTTCGGATTTGATTATTTCAGATCGGGTTTGGATATTTAGATTTTGAAAAAAAAAATTAAAATTTTCATTTCTCAAGTTTCTTATGTTTAAAAATTTACTTTCAGTTAACTAATTTTTTATTTTTAATAGATTGAATAGTTAATAGATTTGGACATAAAAATTTAAAACTAAAAAGGCATTAATTTAGTTATTTTTTAAAAAAATTTGGATGTAACTTTTTGTTAATTTTTTAAATAAAAAACTTGATATGCATTTTCGGATCGGGTTCGGGTGCCACTTCGGATATCGGGTAAAGTGCTCACCCCTACTAATTAGGTTGTTTGTTTTTAATAACTTACTTTTATAATATGGATCACTTGCGCAAGTTGAAATCATTAAATATGCAAATAACTTATTGACAAAATTTGTTTTTAATAACTTACCTTTCTAATAAGGATTACTTGCGCAAGCTGAAATCATTAAATATGCAAATCACTTATTCACAATATAGATTACTTGCGCAAGTTGAAATCATTAAATATTATCGATATAGTTTACCCTTGGGAAAGATTTAGAATTAAGACAAATATTAAAAACTTTCCCTATTATTCAAACGGTAAACTTGCGCATGTTGATATCATATTTATTACATTGCTTACAAAATATTTAATGTTTCTAATTAGGTTGTTTGTTTTAAATAACTTACCTTTCTAATATGAATTACTTGCGCAAGTTAAAATCATATCATATGCAAATCATTTTTTAAAAGTACACATTTAATATCTTTCTTTAAACGATTTCATTATTTATTGTGCAAAATATTGTGCGTCATTAATATGAGAAATAAATCGACTGTATATATATAGGAGACACCCAAGGTCTTAAAATACAAACATTCTCTTTTCATTCTTTAAAGTATTATTCACAAATCTCTCCTCTCATACTATTAAGTTATTACGACGATGTTGCTTGTGTGCTAAGAAAAATGTGTTTAGACGCAAAGGCTCCTCATCTTATTTATGTTTTAAAGTATACGAATGTGTAATAATACGGAAAGACTCCTCATCTTATTTAGAGTTTTCTTAGCATATAAATCACATTTATCTCATCTATACTTATATCTGTTAAAATTTTGTTATTACATGACAGTGGCGATCGAACTCCAAAACAGAAGGTGAAACTAAATGTTACAGAGGAGAAACTGTTAAACTTGATGCTGAAGTACAATGGTGGAAAGCTAAGAGCTGAGGTGCGAGAGGCTCCAGCTTTTCTGTCACCCATCTTTTATCAGAGCCTTGATTCATTTTATATATATTTTTTCTTTTTGTAGACAAAACTAAAAAGTGCAGTCCAGTTGCAAGACATATTAGATGCAACAAGAATGTTAGTTCCCCGTACAAGGTAGAACCATGAACTCAACTCTTTGAGTCTTGTCTCCAAAAAGCATGTCTGATCTATCTTTTCCATGTGTTGAATACTGGTAACAACAATATGGTCTTTCTTTTTTTATATGTAGACCAAGTCGTGAGAGTGATAGTGATCCAGAAGACCTTGAACATGCTGAGAAGCTTCGCCAAATTAAAGCAGTTATTGAAGAGGTTATTTAGTACTTTCTCTTTTTTTGTTGAATATAGTCCGGGGAAAGTATTACATAGTATCATTTAGTAATACTATCTTATATTATTGTTTCTTATGCTGAATATACTATCTTATAAGTAAGCTAGCATTATGCATTTTTTATTTAATTCATGAGGTCATTTTCAAAGCAGTCAAAAACCTAGAAAATTATTAATCGAACCAGCTACCTTTTTTTATTAGACTGGATATTAGTTCCACCAATAATCGTGGTCAACTTACCAACATGGTGCATATATGTCAAATTGACAAATATACGTTTAAGTAACCCAACCTGTAAGAGATTTAGATTTTTTTTTTTGTGAATCACGTGGACTGATCTATCGCAAATTGGGGTTCATAGGTGAAGTTTCAAGAAATTGTTATAATTTGATTGGTCGATTGTTTTTAATTTTTATTTATTTAATTTAGATCTAAAAATTTAAGATAAGTCTAAAATCATTTAACATCACTTGCCATATAATCAAACGAATATTACAAATAACAATTTATGGAAAGTAATTTTCGAAATTATAGAAAGATTAATAATTTTTTGTTTATTACTTTTAATATTTATAAACTATAAAATACAATGAACGAAATTTTATTAAAGATAATTATAATAGTTTTATACTATACTTGATGAATTGTGTTCGAATATAATTATATAATAACTATTTTAAATATTACAAAATCCAAAAAT
>NC_027756.1:25729355-25751739 GCF_000695525.1 Brassica oleracea var. oleracea
CGTAGTCACGGTACGTAATTTTAATCTATTTTTTTTCAAATACAAATTTTATAATGAATAAACTGTTGCAATTATTTATTTTTTGTATTTACTAGATGGGTTGTGATGAGTTAGGAGACCGATGACGGTATGTCAATTTAATATTATTTCATGTTCAATAAAATTTAGAAATTTATAAATCTATCAAATAATGTTAACCCATCAAATTGCTTACAAAATTTATTTAGTTTTTTGCAAGTTTCTAATTGAATTTGCTTTCTTTATCGAGAAATGTACTTCAAAATTTATATTATTTATGGATAATATTTTGATTTTTATTATATTTTCTTTTATTATGTCTACATAAATGTTTGTTTATTATTTATGGAAAAATAATATTATTCACCTAAAATAAAGAATTACGAAACATATAAAATACAATTCTAATTAATGATAATATAAAATCTGTTACTTCTAAAACTATACACTATTTATTCTATTTTTTGAATGAAAGTATCTTCGTAAACACACAAAATATTTTTTGACGTTGCAATTATACATACACACAATATCTGCCTCTTCATACTGACGTTACTGTGTTCTCTCTCGTGAGGTACGGACCGAGAAAGAACACAGGATGCGGGCTGGTCATGTTCTTATGCCCGCACAGGGTGCGGACCGGTCACCTAGTTGTTAGTAAAACGAAACCAAATGATTATAAAACCAAAATTTGAAGCAATTTTAATTAACAACTAGATCTCGATCTAATAGATCATTTATTGTTTAAATCTAATTATTGATAGCCCAATAAAAATTTTTGGGAGACCCAAAATTTAAATGATAAGATTATAGATTAAATGTAACATGACTTTATAGAAATATGTTCATTAGGTCCATTTTTTTAAAATGACACATAAATCAAAGTTGTGACTTATGTTTTAATATATAAGATTTATTTTTACGAGAAACTAATATATATAAGATAAAAACCAGTATTATTTATAAGACGATGGTTAACTATATTCATAAGAGTTGACATTTCCCAGTTTTCTGTCTCATCCGTCATCATGAATTTAGCCAAACTTGAGTGTGCCCTCAGTCTCGCGATGTTCCTGACCACTCTGCTGCGTATCTAATCTGCCTTTCTCAGTCCTGGCATGCACCCCTTCTTTCAACAAGTTAAGCGACCTCTGGAAAGAACCTCCGGACCACATCACTTTAAGATTGAATACACAAAATAGTTTCTAAGACAATGTTCGAAAACCAAGAAAAATTGTTGGATGTCATCATCTTATAACTGGATTAGGAACGCTAGTATACACAAAGACAAAAATCAGAAACTATATATACAACATAAATACCATAAGCTTGTCCTGAATAATCACTAATCGAACACCTTGTAGAATCAATCAGCCAGAGATTCTCTTGCTCTTTCTACTATCAAGCCATCGAGATAATTCTTATACATATAAAAAGCTACGCCCGGGATGGCGAAGATGATTGCGGCAATCTTAGCCACAGTCAGCTTGTCGTCGAACACCACAAGTGCTGCAAGAGGTGTAACAATGAGAGAGAGGGTACCGATAAGGTTCGAAAACAGCGAAGAAACCAGAAATATAAGTGCCACAGCTGATACAGAACCCAATTGCCATGAAACTGATGTCCCGACAAGAGTTAAAACATACGACACGTGACCCTTGTGAAACTCTTCCATCTCCATTCTCAACATCTTCCACTCCCCACTCGCAAACAACCCGATAACAGAAACACAAGATGCCACCAGAGATGTGTAGATTTGCATTTCAAGAACCATAGCAAACGTCTCTTTCTTGATGATCTTCTCGAATGAAAATTGCATAAGAGAAAGCTGAAGAGAGTAGATGAGAGAAGCAAGAAGTGTAAGCAAGCACCCAATCACGTAAATCCACTTAGAACCTCCGGATGGACTGTTTGAATCATCGTCAAGAGCAATCACTAGAGCAGAGACAGTAAGGAAAAATATTGACATGACAGTCCAAAAAGTGATCTTCTCAGAATTGATTAAATAAGAGAAGACAGCATTGAAAATCAACTGTGTGCCGCAAATAAGCGAATAAGCTGAAGCAGAGAGTAACAAAAGCCCGTAAGAGTATAACAGATTGTCCAAACCAATAGCGAGACCAAGAGAAAGATAGATCCAAACTAGAGTCTTGAAGGAACAGTAAGAAGTGCGTGGAGAAGCAGGAAGGAGACAAAGAGGGAGATAGAGAATCGGAAAGCCAACGGTTTGGACAAGAGTGGAGATCCATTTACTGTTTCCTCCTTGGTCGTAGTAAAAGCGACCGAGAAGAACAGCTACGGCTTGAGCAGAGATGAGGAAGAAGATGCTGATAAAAACAAAGATCCACCATTGACTTCGTTTTAAATGCATGATTTGAGGAAGGACTTCTTCACTACTTGCTTCATCTTCTTCCTTTAGCAGAAACGATTCTTCTTCATCTGTCACAAACAAACAACATGTATAGTTCGTAGCTCTCAACCAACTTATCAAGAAAGCCCCAAAAATTTCCAATCAATTTTGGTTCAGCGAATCAGAGAAGGACGTACGACGGGAAAATAAAATCTGATGGATGAATGAATGATTTTTATAACGAAAGTAGATGTAAAAGGAAGATTACCAATGTTGAGGGGAGAGTTCACTGATGGATGAATCATTTCTGTTTCAAAATATGAAGCCGTCTCTTTTTTTATATATATTTTTTTTCTCTTTCCGGGGAGGAACTACGATATTCGACTTTTCAAAATCAGAAATAAGAATAATTATGAACACCCATCTTCGCTCCACACGATTCTCGTCCGCAACAGTACAACAGATACAGGGTATCTCATACACCAATAATTGCGCTTCAGCGGGAAGCGTTACACCGAGAGGATGTGTAAAATAATGTAAAAATTGGAGTAGAATCATTTTAGTGAAGACATGTGGCTACAAAAAGAAGTTGTAATGCTTCTCAAATAATATATAAGGGATAAATATAATATAAATATAATCTAAAAGGATATGGAGATAATATTTTTAATTGGTTACTTTTGTTTTATTTGCCTCATTTCTTTTAAAATCTAAATTATAAAGAATATATAATGTTTGTTGGCTATTACTTTTTGATGTTTTATGAGTTGTAATTGTTTCTAATCTTTTTCTTGAAGTGTCACACTAGATTTTGATTTGCGTTTCAAAAGCGCAGATTTTTTTCCCGATAATAACAATGTTTGATATAAATTGTTATGGTTTTGATGTACATTATTAAGATACAAAGTTGTATTATATCAAAGAAGAAAATGATTTTTTTGTTTAAAATTATAAAATTTATCAATTTGTTTATTTGTTATTTTATGTATACTTTTATTTTACAACGCCATGTTTATATTTTGTATATATTTTATAAGAATTACATTTGTTGAGGTTGTGAGATATAAAATTGACTTAGTATAGATTGTAGGGTTGTTAATAATTTTTATCAGTGTTTTTGTACATGACCCAGACCCGTGGTCAAACTAGTAAATTTGATTATTTATGTGTAATCCGGTTTGGATTAAATTTAAACGTGATAAGTAAAATTTTAATAAAATTTGGTAAAAACTCAAAAGCACATCATCAATGTGCAATCCGATAATGGTTGACCCGATAAATACCTACAAAAATCTGGTGATACTTTTTAGAAAAAAAATGATATAGTTTTAATAGTATATAAATTTGAATAAACTATTTTATTTGTGATTTTTTAATATATACTATTAAAAGAGAATCATTCTAAAAACTAAGATAATATTATAAATTTATATGTACATAAATTTAATGTTTTACGGGTGTATATAAGGTATAGGAGTTTATGACATGAGGTTATAATTGTTAAAATATTTTCATTCAATAATGAATAGAATTGTGTGTGACCTAAATTTAATGTTTTATGGGTGTATATAAGGTATAGGAGTTTATGACATGAGGTTATAATTGTTAAAATATTTTCATTCAATAATGAATAGAATTGTGTGTGACCTAATACAAATATAGAAAATAACCGATCTATTCACAATACAAAAAAACATATCTTATAATTCTGTTATGTTTTTTAAGAAAATTATCTCATGTTCATGTGTCTTTTTTAAGGCTTTTCATAGTCATATGTTGCGTAATTATTGTGTCTTTATACCATATATACATGATAAACTCAAGTTAAGAAAAAAAAATAGAACAAATGTTCTATTCATGGTTATATGATTATACATATCAATTAAGAAATTTATTTTCATGCCTTTACGAATTTTAATTTAACTACCTAAATTATTTCTTATATAAAATGCAAAATCCATTAAATTTCTCAACTACTTAGAATATCAACTATATTTGTTTAGGAAAATATGTTAATTTTGATATTATTATTTCTGTTTTAACTTGGCTTATATTTTTGGTACGTAAATATATAATAAAACATGTTAAGTTATTAATGAATATGTCCAACAACCTTCTATGGTATACATTCCGTGTCTCATCCGCTCTCCAATAGATCATGCAGTTGTCAATACATACATCTATCACTTCATACGGTAGTTGAAGACCGGCAACAAGTTTCTGAACCTCGTAGTATGAACCCGGTGCAAGGTTATCCTCAGGTAGAATACCTTTGAAAAACTCAGTAATCGCATCCATACATTCTTCAGCCAAATTATAGTCTGTCTTAATACCCATTAATCTAGTTGCAGATGATAAGACTGAATAACCATCTCTACAATTTTGATACAAAGGTTGTTTTCCTGCATCCAACATGTCAAAAAATCTCCTAGACTCGGGGTTTGGTTCTTCCCCTCTATAATGATCATGTACCATCTGCTCAGTACCTACACCATAATCTATATCCGTTCTAGATTCTTCTAACCTAATATCAGGCTGAGGTTCACTAACAGGCTGAGGTTCGCTAGTACTACCATATTCATAACCAGTTTCCCCATGAAGGTACCAAACTTTATAATTACGTGAAAACCCTTTCATATACAAATGAGTCCAAACATCAAATTCTTTTATAACCTTATTATTATTGCAAGTTGAGCAGGGACATCTTAACATACCACTTTTTGCATCCGGTTGCTGTTGAACAAGCCTCATGAATTCTCCAATCCCTTGAACGTATTCTTCCGTAAGCAAATTGGTGTTCGGATCCAAATGAGGTTTATCCATCCACGAACGATAATAAACTTCTGAAGACATGATTTTCACGGAATTGTTATGACTAAAGAGAATGAAGAGAGAATGAAGTGTGAATGAGTTGAATGAGGAGGGGTTGTATTTATAGGAAATTGCTTACGGACCTCCGACGACTTTCGACGGATGTAAAGCAGTCCATCGGAATTCCGTCGGTATTTTCCAATCTCAAACGGCTATACAACGGTCATATATATTTGTCGGCAACGGTCACATAGTTCGTCGGAATTCCGTCGGTATTTTCCGACGAAATTCCGACGAACCATGTGACCGTTGCCGACAAATACATATGACCGTTGTATAGCCGTTTGGGATTGGACAACTCCGACGGAATTCCGACGGACTGCTTTACATCCATCGGAATTTCGTCGGAAAGTCGTCGGAGGTCCGTAACCAATTTCCTATAAATACAACCCGTCGGAAGTGGCCGACGGAATTCCGACGACTTCAAATTTTTGGTTTTCGTCAGAAATTGGTCGGTAATCCGTCACAAACGTCCGACGACATTGATGTCCGTCGGAACCTCCGTCGGAATTCGGCGTGTTTTCTTGTAGTGACATGAATTTCTCAGAACTTTCATTGTTGGGTTCCCTTATTGAATGTCCAAGGTCTTGTTTATATACTCTCCCAAAGTTGTCAGTGTTTTCTTTTTCTCATATCTTCAATTTCTCCAATCCTTCCTTATTTGTCGAGATTTGAGTTTATCATTTCCATAAATCTTCCTTTGTCCTATTTTCTTGCATATTCCTCTCTACCCAAAGTAAACCATCATTAAAATTTGGCTGCTTCACATTCTAAGTCATAACTGGACTGTTTCATGTTTTAATCTGTTCTCAGATTGTTTTAAGACTTACAAGTTTTTGCGATATTTCTCAGAAAAATTGTCAACTCGCTCCAAGTTGCGGTTTTGGTGTTGTTTATCTAGGAAATGATAAAATCATTTTTGTTTCATCAAAACATATTGGTGTTCAAGTTAACCGTTTTCGACTCGACATTTGGCTAAATGTTACAAGAAAACAAAATGTTTCTTGTTTTGTTTTCTTCATAAAATCTCAACAGCAACTCTAATTGCAATAAAACTAAGGAGTTTTGGACAAGATTCAAACGAGAACATGATGAGAATAGAAATAATCAATAAGGAATTGGTAATGAAGAATGTGCAATGGGCGAAGAGGATTCGACAATGCTTCAAGCTTCTACATATTCCAACAACTTCTGATCATGCTATCTGAATGCAACCTTGAATACCGAAAGAGACAACATATCAAAACAGTCGTTTCAGAAAACTCATTATGGGCAGAAGAAGAGAAGGAATTTCTTAGAACGAGCATAATAAAATTAGCTGGAAAAACAGTTTGCTAAGAAAGCTAAAGTTCCTCTACTATCTTGTTGAGTGTGATTCTGAATATGTTTGTAAGATGGCATTTCTATCATATTTATACGAGAGCAAGTCAACCAATAATTTTCTGTTTTTTACTTTGCCAAATTTCTTTTCGTTTATGGAAACTTCATGTATGAAACCCATCTGCAACAATAGTATATGAACTAGGTTAAGACCTGCGCTTTGATATCACTCAAATTATCCTAAAGAGTGACTTTACTCTCTCAAATAAGAAGATCAGTTGTAGTACTTAGAGATCAAATCCACAGGGAGTGTGGGCATGCAATAGACTTTATAAATCAATGTTAAGCTAGGCAATCAATATTAAAGCAGTAAATAAATAAAATCAAAGTGAACAAGGCAGTTATTCAATTGGTTGAGGTTTGTAAACAATAAGAAAAAAATAACTATATCTAGGGATCTATCAACCAAGAGATTCAAAACTACAATTCAAAACTACAATTCAAAGATGCTAAGAGTTTTATAGGTTCAACTCTAGAACTCAAAGTGAATAAGTAAGTAATCCAGCTTTCGCATGCAATTACTAATCAGTTGTGTAAGTCTTGTGTTCCAGCTGTCGTGTGCGAACAAGGAGCGAGCGTCAATCGATGCTATGGCCTAAGCGTCGATTGATGCTTCTTCAGACAAACATTAAAGACCTAATCGATTATGTTCAACTAGATTCTGAGGCCAACTCTCGTATTTGCCTAGGTATGTAATCCAGCAGAGTTCGGGTTCCGTTAAATGATTGCATTTTCGTGCCTCTCAATTGTCCTATGATTCTAGGTTCAAACAATCAGTTACACTGTCGTGCTTTTCTAACTATTCCAGATCATAGTATTACAAGCTACCCTGGTGTAGAAATCAATAAGAAACCCTAGAAATCCTAACAGATTATCAGTTTGAATACCAAGATGATAAAACCAAAGAAGTTCCAATCAATCTCTGAAGGAGAAATTGATCTTCTCTCCAACCCTAAAACAAAAATAAAGAATAATAGAAAGCATATATGTCAACAATGGCTTACAAAACACATAAATATGATTTTGGATCGTCCAGGGGTATTCTGGTAACTTGTGGTGGCTTATGGGCTTAATTCGGTCACGAAATATACTCGGCCCATCTTCTGGCATCACCGTCGATCGACACCAAGGCTGTGTTGTCGAACGTCATTCCTTTTAATCCTCGACGATTTTCTCTCGCGAGGCAGACGTACCACTCTTCAGTAAAACGGGCATTACTTATGTTATAGGATCCTGATTGACCTTAAACCGGTGGCATTGGAAAGCTAACTCAAAGCTCTATCTTGTGACAAAAGATGGGATCAATCGTACCGTGGTAAGATCTCCGATTCCATCCATAGCTAAACATCTTACGCATCTGTGCAGTTTTGAACCTCAAAAGGCTCCAAAATCACCAAAATTCTCCAAAACGTACTTGAACTTGAAAACACTCTAAAAAAATACTCCAAACCTATATAATAGACTCTAAAAAAATCATATACCATGGCATAAAATGTGTAAATTCTATGGTATATTAACTCTCCCAGACTTACTCTTTTTCTTGTCCTCAAACAAAACATAGAATAGTCATATGAAAGAGGTTTGAAAACGCAGGGACTCACACAATTTTAAACTTACTACTATCACCTCTGCAATGTTTCAAGCCACATCAAATCAATTCCAATTTTAGAGGTAGTTTATATACCTCATCTTAGCTTAGCACTGTCTGACTAACCCCTATACTGACTTCATTTCTTACATATAAAAAAGTGAATGTTTTACCTTGGAAGTATCGATCAAAGGACACATGGACTCTTACCCCCAACAGGTATCTGAGTATACAGGTAGTCTTATTCTGGTTTCTTTTCTCCCTATATCTCTCTTCTTTGAATCCTTTATCTCAATTCCAATGAACAATGATGCTGATGCAATCCATTTTATTCATATTCTTTTCGATTTTTCTTCTCTTTTTCTTTTCTTTTCTTGGCAAAGTGTAGACGAATAGTAGGGTCATCGGTAATGTACATACCCTTCACTTCCAACAATGTGTGATCGTTCCTTTGAATTAGAATAGTGGGATCACAAGTAATGTACCTACCACTCTTCAACTCAGGAAATCATCTCAATCTTTTTTTCTTTTTTTTTCAGGATGCCGAAGAGAAGAGAGAAGGAAACTAAAATCACCAGACTTTTATCTTTCAGACCTGAAGGAGGAATCCAATCTAGTGTATACCAAGCTCCAAGACAAGCAAATTGAGTTCAATTAGGTTGGAGGTCAGCTTCGGTTCCTTCAAACATTCTCAGCAACTGTGGATATGAATGGCAGGTGATCCACTTTGGTATCTCTAGTACACTCTACAGTCAGTAAATCTAAGAAATGTGCTAGAGAGTGATTAGTTAATAAGTAAATTTGAAAAAGTTCATCATCCCCTTCTTGACTCAATAAAACTCAATAGATATAAAAATCAAAATAAAACGCAATATCAGTAAAACCTCCCCAAAACTTAAACAACATTGTTTCCACTGTTATACATGCTAAGATTGGTGGAGAAATAAATCATAAGGACACAATTTAACAAGCAAAAACGATATACATGCTCGCTGATAGGGAGCGTCGATCGATACAGTTAAGTGGCGATCGATCAATACTTGTGATGCTCTGTCGATCGGCATAGATCAGGTGTTGGTCGATGATGGGTTCAGATCTCGTCTTACTTGGATCTCTCTTCTTTTTTTGATGAACAGTGACGCTACTACAGTATCGATTGACGATTCTGCTACAGTGTCGTTTGGCACTGTTCATTTTTTAACCTACAATAAATTAAAACGAAAGTAAGTGTAAAATGAATATAAAACAAAATTTAAAACTTACCTAATAGTGGGTTGCCTCCCACTCAGTGCTTATTTTTAGTCATTAGCTTGACTTCTGAAGATCTGATTCATTCCGGATGAGAATGAGAACTTGCTCCAAAACAAGTCTTTGTATCTCTCTTCCTCATTTTGTTGATGCAATTGTTAAAAGCTCTTGCAAAAACTTCCCCTTTGTCTCTCAGCTATGGACCACATAGAACTCTAACCTTGGTAAAAGGTTCTGGACCTCCACTGGAGCGCACTTTATACTCAAGACTTCCTTTATTACACTGCGAAGGGACCAGTCAGGCCCGGCCCAGCATTATTTAATGGCTAAAGCAAAAAATAATTGGCGCCCACATATTACATGTGTTATGTTTTCAACCCATCACCTTTTAACCCATGATCAAGGAAGGAGCAACTGATCTACGTGAAACTTTTGGAAATTTGATGCCCTTAAAAGTCTAATAAATTGTGGCGTCCAAAGCACAAGCTTCACGTGCTTTAGGTCAGGGCCGACACTAGAACCAGCGACAAGAAATATGCATCAACCTTCATTTTCTTTTCTTCTTCCTAGTCTTTCCCCCAGACCTAGGCTTTTCAGTCTCAGCATGTGCTGAAATTTGGAGGGTGTCTCCCGATGTTGATTGCTGAGTGTCGATCGACGTTAATGTTGATTTTGCAGTCTCGCGAGTTGAATAAAGTGTAGGTGCTGGATCGTCAGACATGAAATTCCATAGGTACAGTGCAATCCCCTATCTCCACCTAAACGTTCTTGATCATGCCTGCTGAGTTTGCCTTGGAGTTATCCACGAAAGTGAAACTATCTTGAGAAGGTTCCATCTTTAATCCTTATAGTTCAGCAGTGTCTATGGCCATGATGTTGACTGCAGATCCAGTATCACATAGGGCATTTGGAAAATCTTGGTCATGTATATAACATGGCATCATGAACTTCCCAATATCTTCTTCCTTCTTCAATGTCTTCTTGGGTCTACGGCTGACCTTGTTAAACTTCATCTCAATGTCCTTATAGGTCTCTCTGCTCTCTCTCAAGAAATTACCAAGCATGTACTTATGATAGGCATCCTCGAAAAACATATCCTTAGGAACCCTCTTCACTCTCTTGTGAAATCCATTAAGTTCCACTTTGTTAGTCTCTCTCCTGAGGTGTTTGGGAATATAGATTTTTCTAGATTTCGCTCTCTTCCCAATTTAAATTCTTTCATTCGCTGCTTGTTGATCCATGATAGCTTCATATTCTTCCATAGGGTGTCGATCGTCGATGAAAGATGTTTCAGCTAGGGTCGATTTCTCTTGTACTGGTGCATATGCAGGTTGCTGACTGGTCTTCTCTGCTGTCCTTAAACAAACTGATGTCTGAGAAGAGTTTCGAGTTGCAGTCAAGCGGTGTGCATCAATACTTGGTAAACACACTCGATATGTCATAGGCGGCTATCGATCGCTGCTCGGCTGCTGTTGTCGCTCGGTGCTCATCTGTTGTTGTTGATTGATTCCTTAGTGTGGTTGTTGATTGACGACGTCCGCTTCAACACAGTACAGGATGGTAGGATGTGGGTGTCGTGCAGCGAATTCTGAATTTCTCTGAATTCAAACAGTTTTTCATGATCCCAAAAGTGGTTTCGATCGATGCTCGGTTGATGGTGTCGATCGAAACCAATGCGAGCTGCCAATGGACATGGGAATTTCAAATAGAAAAGCTTCTTCTTCCAGCTTCTCATGCTCGACTACTTCCCCAAAGTCATATCTTAGATTGCATCAACATGGTGCCTCTCATTTTCCTCAGCTTTCTCTTTAACCAGAGCTTCTTGCTTCCTCAGAGCTTCTGCAGTCTTAGAAACCTGGGTGTCTAGCATCATGACATGGGCGTCCAAGGTTTCAAATTTTCCATTCAGCTTTTTGCAGATAACATCCAACCACAGGTTCAAGTATGCACTCATCTTCTACTGAATTGTCAAGACCTTTTCCATCATAAATTCCATCTTTCTAATATGGCTCTGATTCTCATCCTTCTCTACAGCATGTTCCGCCAATAAGACTTCATGTACAGAACCAATATCGGCTTCAACGATCTTGTCACCATCCGTTGCAGCCAATTTCATAATGTGCAAGCATTCTTGGTACTGTTGCAAAACACCAAGTTATCAATCAGTCTCTTAGCTTCTTCTGGAGTCTTGGTCTTGATGTTTCCTTCACTTGCACCATCTAGCATTAATATATATCGGAAATGAATACCAGAAGAAATTTTCCAACAGATGAACTTCCGTGAAACCATGATGTGGACAGTCCCTTTGGTATATCTTACACCTGTCCCAAGAGCTTCTGAAAGCTTCAGTAGGTCCATGAGAGAATGACCAAATTTTATTCCTCATCTCTTTAGCCTTTGTATCATCGAATATTCAGTCATAAACGCAGTCTTGACATCACTCCAGGGAATGACCAAATTTTATTCCTCATCTCTTTAGCCTTCATGCTCTTGAATGCCAGACACAAATCTTCGAGTGTCTCAATATGATTCAATGGATTTTCATGAGGAAGACCATGAAAAGGGTGATGATCCACATAGAAGAAGTAATCGGGTTTTATATCAGCAACATGGATTGTGGGAGGTTGAAATGTAGACCTGTTGGCATAGAAGTGACTAAGTCTGAACAATTCTGCTATCGTTCTCTTCCGAAGAACTTTAGCATCCTCAGTAGTAGCTGGCTCAAGGATTACAGCCCCATGTGCATCTACTTTCTGACCTGCTGCATTACACAGATGCATGATCCCCAAAGTCATGCAGATCTCCATTCCCATTCCTTGTCAGCACAATAGTCGCGACCATGTTGTCTGCTTGCGGGTCGGTATCGATCGATGCTCTAACTGAAGTGTCGATTGTTGTTTTTGTCACGAGTGATGATCGACGATGTAGAGATGTTGTCGATCGATGCGCGTTTCTATTTTCGGATCGAGCGTTCCAAACGTGATGG
This sequence comes from Brassica oleracea var. oleracea, assembly GCF_000695525.1. Lineage (NCBI taxonomy): Eukaryota > Viridiplantae > Streptophyta > Magnoliopsida > Brassicales > Brassicaceae > Brassica > Brassica oleracea. The sequence continues at coordinate 25,741,797 of NC_027756.1, forward strand.
GTCTGAGAAGAAAAGTTATTACTCTTTGTTGCTTTTGCTACTGATGGGCATGTACCTGGAAAACAAAAAAAAATTATGTAAGTAACTTAAAACAGAAAATAAAACCTAGACTAAACCTATTAATCAAGTCTAATGGCGAATCTTTGCTCCCCGGCAACAGCGCCAAATTTGATATCACTCATATTACCCCAAGGAGTGACTTTACTCTCCCAAATAAGAGGATCAGTTGTAGTACTTAGAGATTAAATCCACATGGAGCATGGACACACAATAGATTTTCTAAATCAATGTTAACCTAGGAAATCAATATTAAAGCTGTAAATAAATGAAAGCAAGGTGAATAAGACAGTTGTTCGATTGGTTAGGGTTTGTAAACAATAAGAGAAAATAGCTAGATCTATGGATCTATCAATCAATAGATTCAGAACTACAATTCAAGGATGCTAAGGGTTTTATAGGTTCAACTCTAGAAATAAAATTCAATAAGTAAGTAACCCAACTTTCACATGCAATTAATAATCAGCTGTTTAAGTCGTGTGTTACAGCTGTTGCGTGCGAACAAGGAGCGAGAGTCGAACGATGCTATGGCATGAGCGTCGATCGATGTTTCTTTAGACAAGCATTAACGACCTAATCAATTATGTTCAACTAGATTCCTAGACCAACTCTCGTATGCGCCTAGGTATGTAATCCAGCAGAGTTCGTGTTCCGTTAATTGATTGCACTTTCGTGCCTCTCAATTATCCAATGACTCTAAGTTTAAACAATCCGTCACACTGTCGTACTTTTCTAACTATTTCAGATCCTAGTATTACAAGCTACCCTTGTGCAGAAATCAATAAGCAACCTTAGCAATCCTAACAGATTATCAGTTTGACATTATGCTCATGAAATCTCTAAATCTAACAAGATGATTACTCAGGTATAGAAGAAACACAAAACATAGTCTGGATAAATAATAGATAGGAAATCAATGATAAAAGCAAAGGAATTACAATTAATCTCTGAAGGAGAATTGATCTTCCCTCCAACACTAAAACAAGAATAAATAATAACATAAAGCGTAGCCGTCAACAATGGCTTACAAAACACATAAATAGGATTCTGAGTCGTCCAGGGATATTATGGTAACTTGTGGTGGCTTCTGGGCTTAATTCGGTCATGAAATAGACTCGGCCCGTCTTTTGGCATCACCATCGATCGACACCAAGGCTGAATCCGTCTTGGGTCCAGCTCGTCCGTTCGCCGAACTGGACTAGTCTAGCTCGGCGAACGACCGAGCTGAATCCGTGTTCGATGATCAAGTTTGTTTGTTTCGACGAACTGAGACTGAGACATTTGATAGTTTTTTCCGTTCTTTCCGACTTCATTTCTTTTAATGAAGAGAAAGTTTTCTCGGATGTCTTTTCTGGCGTTGATTTCGTCGTAACCGATTTTGAACCCAACAATTTGCATCAATATTTGCATATCATAGGGGTTTGAATTCATATTTGGAAGTTTGGGGCGAAATTCAAGGGTTAAATTGTACATTTTGGAAGTTTTGGATCCACAGTGATGTTAACAAGAGGCCAGGGACTGCAAATAACAGGAGGTCTAATCCGCGCAGCTGAAAGCTTTGGGGTTGATTCGAGTGGACCTTTCTGTGGATTCAATAGTTTTGGGGTCACATCGTAAATATCTAAAAGATAATGGGCCATATGTGAAAAAAGTCCAAACTCCACCATTGTTGCTTCGTGGTTCCTCCGCTACGAGAGACTGCGACTCCCCCGACGACGGAGTGAAGCTGAGAGCACGAGCATGACAGAGCTGAGCATGATGACTGAGCACAGCGAAGATGACTAGGACAAATACGAAGTAGATTTACGGCTTGGTTCGAGCTTGGCAGAGGAGAGACGACTTGGACCAGAGATCTCGTGGTGGAGCACAGCGTCGGAGAGGACCTGGAGCACGACTGGTTGACAACATGGGCTGAGCTTGGATGCAGTGGAGTGGACAGACGCCGCAGACTCACACAGCAGGTTGGTTGCGACCGTGGAAACATGGCAGAGACTTGAGCTTGGGAAGGAGCCGACGCGGACCACAGACGCGGGCTGAGCTTCACCGCGGATTCGTGGCAGAGAGCTCTTGGGAGAACCGTGGGTAGACGTCACGGGTGAAGCCAGACTGCAGTGAAGAAGAAGGTGACCGCGGCTTGTGATCGCGGCAAATCAGCGACCGCGATTGGTGATTGAAATTCAGGTTGCATTTAGGTCTTTATGTTGCATTTGCATCAATATTTGCATATCATAGGGGTGGGAATGAAGCTGAGAGCATGAGCATGACAGAGCTGAGCATGACGGCTGAGCACGGCGAAGATGACTAGGACAAAGATGAAGTAGATTTACGGCTTGGTTCGAGCTTGGCAGAGGAGAGACGACTTGGACCAGAGATCTCGTGGTGGAGCACAGCGTCGGAGAGGACCTGGAGCACGACTGGTTGACAACACGGGCTGAGCTTGGCTGCGGTGGAGAGGAGAGACGCCGCGGACTCACACAGCGGGCTGGTTGCGACCGCGGAAACATGGCAGAGACTCGTGCTTGGAAAGGAGCCGACGCAGACCACAGATGCGGGCTGAGCTTGACTGCAGATTTGTGGAAGAGAGCGCCAGGGAGAACAGCGGGTAGACGTCGCGGGTGAAGCCATACCGCAGTGAAGAAGAAGGTGACTGCGGCTTGTGATCGTGGCAAAACTGCGACCGCGATTGGTGACTGAGATTCATTTTAATCCGGTTTGGCTTTGGTTTGTAAAGTCAGACCAGGACGAATTTAACCTCCTATACATAGTTTTAAATCCCAAAACTCTTAATCTATCTCATTTTCTCTCAAGACTTTGTCTAAACTTGTAAAAGCTTGAATCTTTTGATAATCTACGGCAGTACTTCATCTTATATTTATGTGTCTCTTGCTCATTAACATGATTAGCCTTGATCCTTACATGGGTTTAAGGTTTCTCATGGAGATTAGTGAGTAGTGACCTTGTGATTCATGAGTTAGATAGATTAGGGTGATTAAGTGGATATTTAGGATGTTTAGTGCTTGATTAACAATGTTTTATGCTTGCTAAGTGTTCTTAATGCTAGATTAGACTTGATCACTATCATCTAGACCTTAAGCTATTTTACGCCCGGAAGGTGTTTGTTAAAATGCTTGAATGAACTTAGTATTGTCCTTTACATATTTGGCCAACGACAGTTGATGTCCGAGATATTTAGTGGTTAGTAGACTTGTGATTCATGCATGCTTGATTGCGTTAGCCAACGATAATTGATGTTTAATTCATGATTAGCATAGGGATTTTTGCCACGACAGTGGATTAATCTATATTGAATGAGATCTAGACCTATAGACTTGTTGATTGTTTTGCTTGAACATCCTAGATTGAACCTTGATCACCTTATATCAATTATCATTTCCCATGGATCCATCCTTAGCATTTGATTGAATTCTTGCACTTATTTCTTGATTGGATTTGAGATCACCTTGTTTATATTTCTAGGATATTAGCTTGTTACAAATCATACATCTTCTTGTTTGCTTAGATTAGGAAAGTTTGTGTATTCTTGGTGTTATAGATCATTAGTTCCTTGTGGATTCGATTCTAAAATGCTACAATGACATATCATTCGATTGTGGTATTGTTGGCACATTAGGTTATTTGGTGTGTCCTTAAACGCATTAATCATTTTGGCGCCGTTGCCGGGGAACTAAGTAGATTTGTCACTAGGATTTCAAACTTTCTTGAGATTAAGCTTTATTTTCTTGTGCTTTGTGTTGCTTTGTATAGCTACTAACCATTTATTCTAGCTTTTGTTATTTGCAATGATGGCTTTGAGCTACTCTGCGTTACCACAAGAAGAGGAACACACATTTGAAGATCACACTGAAGATTGGACATATGTGGAGCCACCACCCTTTGATGAAAGCATACTCACACCAGAACAGAGGGTGGAGTTATATGAGCTTAAGAGAAAGAACCCATGGACGATAAAGAGATCCCTGGCACGAACGATCCGGGTGAACCTTATTAGGGATCGGGTAGAGATTGAAGGAAGGGATGTTACACAGTATGAGTTTGATGTTGCTTATGCCCTTAAAGAGGTAATGTATTGGGTTCTACCAACCCAGCTGGAAGGTATATACAATTCCACTTTAGAACTTGAATTTGAGGATATTTGCTTGCCTTGTGTGGAAGATATTGCCTCTGATCTTGATTCTCTTGTGCTCATCAATAAATGTCTTGATCTGATATGTGAAACTAGGAAATTAGATGAGTGGAGAGTAGAAAAACTTGTTAGAGATCATATTGAAGTTTGTTTTGATCCAAGAACTATGTTTGTGCTTCTATTGATCTCGAATCTGAGTTTTTGATGCTTGATGAACCTAGGCCTCTTCTTGAATTTGCTGATCTAGGGGATGAACTTGATGTGGATAAGCTATTTCTTGAGATAGAAAACCCCCTTGTCAAAAACTTTCATGAGAATGAGAACATTGTGTTTTATTTGATTGAGGGAGATAGAGTTGACTACTTTGTTAAAACTTCGTTTGAGCATGTAGTTGAATTTGTGTTTCCACCATATGCTTTTGATTCTCGTGATCATCTGAACCTCAAGGAGCATTTCATAATTCATGTCACATATTTAGTGAAGCTCTTTGAGGAAAAATCTGTCTATTTTCTATAGACAGTAGTGTGCTCCTTTGCACACTTTGATTCTTGTTCTTGTAGGAGAAGGACCAAAGGTGCATTGGCTCAACCTTTTGATACTTATGATCAGCAAGCACACAAAGTCAAGCTAGAGACTTAAGATAAGCTCACTTGGGAGGAAGTCCCATGTTTATCAATTGTATATATTTCTTTACGTTTAAGTTGTTTAATAAGTATAGTTGAGGTTTTTTAGGTTGGGTCTAAGGCTAGATAAGAGAAGAAAGGCAGCCAAGCATTGTGACTCTAGACACTGCCCTCATTTCTCCGCTTCAGCCCATGTTTACCGGTGAAACAAATCCGAGGCCAACGGTCCTCTACCACCCAATTCAGCCAATAAGTCCAAGTAAGTGTCGCTCAAACCTTGTAAATATTTAGTTATCATGTTTATCTCTTTCCCTTAGATCTCTTCTTTGAGCTTACTCTCACACAGTCCCTTGTGTGAAGTAAGTTTGGGGGGAGAGTCTACTATCTCACATCATTTTCTGTTTTGTTTACTTGTCATGAGTCTCGTGCATTGCACTGCATACTTATTTGCATATAAAAATTAATTTGAAAAATTTGAAAATCACAAAAGAAGCATTTAGTTGCATCATTTGCATCTTTAGGATTGAGTCTAGAAGCATTTAGATTGCATTCATGCATTGGGAGAAACCTTCTAAAGAACACATGTCTAGAACTCAATTTGACATCCTTGCTAAACATATCAAGTAGCTTAAGCATCTCTTGAAAAAGCTTGTAAGCTTCGAGCCCTGAAAACTCTTCTTGAAACTTATTGTTTGATTGATGATTGACATTGTTCTTGAAACCAACTCCAAATGAACTAAGGCTTAATGAACTTAATGAACTTAATATCTCTTGCATACGGGCATTTGCATACTTGATCATGGATATTATACACATTTGGGTTATCTTTCTCTCTTTGTACCAATCTTTGTTAACCCAAATGACACTTCCATACCCATGAACCCTCATCATATTAATTTGCTTGAGTGCGGCCTTTTGTTGATAGCATGTCATGTGCAAAATCTTGAAAGAATTAGGAGCGACAATGGATTGTTCTCATCTTTGGCTAGCATTAGGACATTAATTAGGCTAGCCTCTAGGATAGTTGTTGGGTTTGTGAGCTTAAATTCTTTTGATTTTGGGTTTGGGATGTGAGTGAAAAATGAAAAGAAATGAACAAAAAGAGTGAGAAAAGAAAGAGAATCACTAGGGATTAAAAAAAATAGAAAGTGAAAAGCTCTAGAGTCTATGAAATAGAAACCCCTTGAGAATCAAAAAAATATATATATGAAAAGAGTGGGAAAAAATCAAAGGAAAGAAGAGCTTAGTTAAAAAAAAAAAGATAAGACAAAAATTCCTAGTTGATTGAATCAAAAATAAAAAATAAAATTGAAAGAGTGTTCATTGGGTGAGAGATGAAAGTGGGTGTAGTGTATCTTTGGATTTTGGGATGATGAAAAAGAAGGGTAGAACTTGTGATCCTTTAGGAAAATGGTAGAATGATGAGAACAAATCATTGTATACATGAATTGCTCCTTTTCTTAGATAAATTTTGCATAATGTTCTTGTTCCTATTCTTGAGTGTGAGTCACCATAAAAGATGCATTTGAAACCCTTGCTTCACATTTGACCATTTTCACTCACCAAGCCAAATGATTGAGATCATGTGCCCATTTGCAAGAACTCACCTTGTATGCTTGATTAACTGAATGTGAGAGTTGATTGAAAGACTTGTTGATTAATGAGCATTGCAACTTGTGTAGAGGCATAAGAGTGTTGATATGCCTTGAGAAGCTAGAGTGAAATAAGAGAGTGGCTCATGCTATTTGCTATGTTTATCTTAGGATGTTAGGTTGAAGGCTAGAAAGTGTCTCTTTTGGTTGAAAACTTTGTCTAAAGTTGTAAAAGTTTGAATCTTTTGATAATCTTAGGAAGTACTTCATCTTATATTTATGTTTCTCTTGCTCATTAACATGATTACCCTTGATCCTTACATGGGTTTAAAGTTTCTCATGGAGATTAGTGAGTAGTGACCTTGTGATTCATGGGTTAGATAGATTAGGGTGATTAAGTGGATAATTAGGATGGTTATTGCTTGATTAACAATGTTCTATGCTTGCTAAGTGTTCTTAATGCTAGATTAGACTTGATCACTCTCATCTAGATCTTAAGCTATTTTACGCCCGAAAGGTGTTTGTTAAAATGCTTGAATGAACTTAGTATTGTCCTTTACATATTTGGCCAACGACAGTTGATGTCCGAGATGTTTAGTGGTTAGTAGACTTGTGATTCATGCATGCTTGATTGCGTTAGCCAACGACAGTTGATGTTTAATTCATGATTAGCATAGGGATTTTTACCACAACAGTGGATTAATCTATATTGAATGAGATCTAGACTTATAGACTTGTTGATTGTTTTGCTTGAACATCCTAGATTGAATCTTCATCACCTTATATCAATTATCATTGCCTATGGATCCATCCTTAGTATTTGATTGAATTCTTGCACTTATTTCTTGATTGGATTTGAGATCACCTTGTTTATATTTCTAGGATATTAGCTTATTATAAACGATCCATCTTCTTGTTTGCTTAGATTAGGAAAGTTTGTGTATTATTGGTGTTAAAGATCATTAGTTCCTTGTAGATTCGATTCTAAAATGCTACAATGACATACCATTCGATTGTGGTATTGTTGGCACATTAGGTTAATTGGTGTATTCTTAAACACACTAATCAAAAGCTCTATCTTGTGACAAAAGATGGGATCAATGGCACCGTGGGAATATCTCTATCCATAGCTAAACATCTGACGCATCTGTGCGGTTTTACACCTCAAAAGACTCCAAAATCACCAAAGTTCTTCAAAACGTACCTGAACCTGAAAATACTCTAAAACATACTCCAAACCCCATATAATAGACTCTAAAATAATCATATACCATGACATAAAAGTGGTAAAATCCATGGTATATCGCACTTGCACCGGGTAAACATGGTTTACAAATATTTTTGCTTATTATTCACATATTTTAAACTATAAAGTAAAACCATTGATGCGGCCAAAAGAATAGAGCATAGTTTTGTTGTATTGATGTAACAAATTCACAAGTTGCTTCATTTCCAAACCATCCCAAAAAAAAACAAAGCAGCAGGGGCGTTCACCGCAATGTATCCAAACGTGGCTAGCCAGATATTTTACAAAAGTGTGGATATCTCTTGGTGATACTAAGAATAAAAAAAACAAAAAATTGACCTTCCTCTTATTTTGGGGGGTAGAACAAAACCGTGTGTGTTTAATCATTCATCTTGTTTATATGTCAAAAAGTGGCACTCCAGAGAGTGTTCTCACCTTCACTGCAGCGCCGTGAAGATAAGATGGGGAAGCTGGTGCAAAATTATTTTTCTTTTTGTTTGGAATGAATATATGAATAAGCCAGTAATTCCACTCCTAAATAAAATGTAGGCTACATCACCAAAATTAATTACAAAGATTTATGGAATTAACACGAAGATATAGATTGTCAATTACACTAACTAAAATATATTGACATAAACAAATTATGCACTAATATTAGCCGAGTTTAAAGGATTTCCGTGTACACAAAGTATGTCAACTAATATACCATAGGTGTTTTCTTAAAAATATGTTGGAAATAAAAGTTGTATTAATTATATGCATTACACTTATATTAAGGATAGATAAATAGACAAACATTTTTAAGGATAACATTATAAGTTCAAATCTATGCTATTAAAACTGAAGTACAAAATAAAATTTAGTCTTCTTTTAACAAGTTATTACATCAATTATCATTCTATTTTTTCACTCAGTTTAACAATTTCATTAATTATATTAACATAACAATACATCACATCATTAATTATATTACCATAACAATAGTTCATATTTTTATTTATTAGTTAATCAACATTAATTTTGTATCAATTATAAAAATAAAAAATATAAAAGAACATGGTTTTGCATATGGTTAAAAGTTCGAGTTAATATGTTTTACTAAAAAATTTTTTTTATCTTAGTTTCAATTGGTGAAAAGCTACATATCCAAACATATAATTCAACGACATTTGTTCGTGTGAACAAATAATAACTTAATCATTTATTTTGTTAAATTATTCTCAAACCAAACTTACCATTATTCTCTAACCAGACTATTCTCTAATCAATGTTTACAATAAAATTAAACATATTTATTTAAAATGTAACATACAAATTTTAAATATTATATATTCATTTATATTACTATTCCATTTCATATAAAAATATAAATTATAATTGTTTCATTTAAACATATAAAGTTTTTTTCCAATATATGTAAATAATTTGATGATTAATATCATTCACACATATATATCTGAATTATAAAAATACAATAATTTAATTTAATACCTAAAAAATAAACATACAAGAAAATTTATTTGGATAACAAAAACTTAAAGACATCTATTTATTTTGTTAAAACAGAAGTGAATCTTATTTGACCTAAAATATTTTATTTTGGAAAGATATATTTATTAATATACATAAACATAATAACAGATATTTTAATATATAAATAAATACATCAAAAATGGTTAATGTAATTAAAATATAATAGAAATATGTTATATCATTTTTATTAGTTTAGTATCCAACCACAGTATGAATAACCAACAAATTACAGAAAATTAAAAATTATCGATCCATAAGTGTTGGATACTACAAATCGAAAACAAACATCCATATGGATGCATATCTGTGTAACCGTTACATTCTTGTGCTATGAATAATTCTATATGTTTATTTTATCGAAATAAATACTCGTGCAGATGCACGGATCAAACTCTAGTTCATATTTTAATATCCCCTACAAAAAACATAACTCAAGGTTACCTGAGTATATTAACACTCATATATAATTCCAAATGTAAACTCATATATAATACCACATTAAATCATATATGATACCATGAAGGGGTCCAAAAACACCTCCAGGCATCATCCATGAAGACACTCAGTTGGAACTGTCGAGGGATTGGGAACGACCTCACAGTTCGACGCCTTACGGAGATGTGTCAGAAGCATCGCCCAGGACTTGTGTTCCTTTCTGAGACGAAGAATAAAAGGCGGCTGTTGCAAAACATTCAGATCGACTTAGGATTTGATCATTTGTTTACTGTTGAGCCACTTGGACTCA
>NC_027756.1:25752601-25753474 GCF_000695525.1 Brassica oleracea var. oleracea
AGAATGGAAATATTGTTGAGGATGAAGAAGGACTAGTAGCCATTGCTACTAGTTATTTTAGGCAAATTTTTGAATCGTCGAATCCAGAGGAAATTGAGGAGGCGTTAGCTCAAGTTCCAACAACGATCACTGGTGATATGAATGCCAACCTTACAGCCCCGGGCTCTGAATGGGAAGTCAAATTAGCGCTTTTTGCCATGCATCCAGAGAAGGCCCCAGGACCAGATGGGATGACTGCGCTTTTTTACCAGAAATTCTGGGATATAGTAAAAGAGGATTTAACTCTTATGGTTAATAAATTCCTGTTTGAGGGGGTAATGGCGAGTGGACTGAATGATACAAATATATGTCTTATCCCGAAGGTAACAAAGCCAAATGCAATGGCTCAGTTTAGGCCCATTAGTCTGTGCAATGTCAGCTACAAGATAATCTCTAAGGTCTTATGCCAGAGGTTAAAAAAGGTACTACCAGGCTTGATATCGGAAACCCAGTCAGCCTTTGTTGTTGGGAGACAGATTTTAGATAATGGTATGATCGCTCAGGAAATGTTCCATGCATTGCGAACAAAGCCAAGTGGGCGGAATAAAAGGATGGCCATCAAGAAAGACATGAGCAAAGCATATGATAGGATGGAGTGGTCCTTTATTGAAGCTGTCCTGCGTAAGATGGGATTCTCAGGGACTTGGATCAGCTGGGTCATGCGATGCATTACATCGGTGAAATATAAAGTTCTCATGAATGGAGAGCCAAGAGGGAAAATTACTCCAGGTAGAGGATTACGCCAAGGAGATCCTTTGTCTCCTTTCATTTTTATTCTATGCACGGAAGCGCTCGCTAGCCTTCTTAATCATGCAGAGATACAAGGGAAGATAA
>NC_027756.1:25756184-25756733 GCF_000695525.1 Brassica oleracea var. oleracea
TAACAAATAGGACCTAAGAGAGTGGGATAGGGTCCTTACATGATTTGTAAGGGAATGGAAAGGATTCGCCAGAGAGATCATCGCGAGAGAAGGTGGAGAACGCTGGAAGGAGATAGAGATTGCCAGAGAGAAAGAAGAGAGAAATGGGGAAGAAGATGCGTTTCGAGCTTATAAAACCTTGGGTCCGACGGATATTTTCCGTCAGAATTCCCTCAGTATTTTCAATTTCAATTTTCGCGAAATATTTGGCGGCTTATTTGCCCGGTTAAATGAAAATATTCCGAGGAAATTCCGACGGCCACTTAAATATCCGTCGGAATTTCCTCGGAATATTTTCATTAATTCGAGGAAAAAGAATATCCTGTGCATGTATTTCTATTAATTTATATTGTTCCTCGGAATTTCCCCGGAATATTCCGAGGAAATACCGAGGAACTAGTGTTTGGGGTTTCAAAACATCAATTTTTTTTGCCGTATTTCATTTCTTATACAATTGTAATGCATACCATTGAGGATTCTTTGTATAGATGAGCATAAACCATGAAATAA
>NC_027756.1:25756942-25757325 GCF_000695525.1 Brassica oleracea var. oleracea
ATTCCGAGGGAATTCCGAGGAAACCCTTTTCTTTGATGGCTGCGCAGGATCGATCGACAGAGCATCACTAGCATTGATCGATCGCCACTTAATTGTGTCGATCAACAGAGCTTCAAGAGTATTAATCGCCACTTAACTGTGCTGGTCGAAACACACATCGAAGTCAGTTAGCTATTTAGAAGAAGAGACGATTGCCCAACATATCGATCGACGAGATCATGTTGATATCGATCAACAGTACATTACTTGCAGCGACCGATGGTCACTCCTTTCCATCGATCGACACTTAATCCAGTCAGGTATATCGTTATAACTTGTTAAATTGAGTACTTATGATTTATTTATCACCATAACTCCGACTAGAGAAGATGGACCAAAGCGTA
>NC_027756.1:25757450-25799593 GCF_000695525.1 Brassica oleracea var. oleracea
TTTCCTCGGAATTTCCTCGGAATATTCCGTCGGATTGATGTTTCCTCGGAATTCCGTCGGTATATTCCGAGGAAATTCCGAGGAAACCCAAATTTTGGGAAATTCCGAGGATTTCATTTTCCGTCGGAATGTCCGTCAGAATACTGCTGTTTTCTTGTAGTGGTTATAGAATAAGATACATCATATATGTGATCATCATTAGCTGGTGTTCGCTTTAAGAAGCTTTATATATTATCGTGTGATGGAAATTAAAGGAGGAATGGAGAAATTATATTTGTGTTGGACTTCTTTATTCGAAATGAGTTTCAGAAATCCGATTCATAAATTTGTATTGGTGGTTCCTCAGATCTGTTAAGAGGTTTTTGAGCTAATCAGTTTAGGTTTATGAAATATTTTTCTCGGCGAACGACAGAACATCTTTAGTTTTTTATATCACTCAAATTACCCTAATGAGTAATTTACTCTATCAGATAAAAAGTTCAATTGTAGTACTTAATGATCGAATCCACAAGAAACTAGGACACACAATAGATCTAAGCAGTTTGTGATCAAGCTTGTTAAATAATAAAAACAGTAAATTGCAAAAAGGCGAACAAGGTAGTTGTTCAGTTGATTGGTTTGACGTTTGTAAACAGTTATTAGAAAACGCTAGATATAGGGTTTTATATTCAGTTAATCAGGATTATAAAGGTATAGAATACTTAGTTTGTCAATCCTAGAACTCGGCTTCTTATGTAAATATATCTAGCTTTCGCATGCGAGTCTTATGTTATGACTAAGTCCAATATCTCAGCAGTCGCTTGTTGATACGGATCGAACGTCGATCGATGTTATAGTAAGAACGTCGATCGATGTTTCTTAGACAGCCGTTAGCGATTTGATCGATAGGTTCATTAGTATTGTTTAAATCAGCTTTCGCTTGTTTGTAAACAATACTAGCTCAAAGGAATTAATTCTGGTGCAGAACCTACCGTCGTAGTTGTCCACAATCCTAGGTTCAAACCGCTACTCTAGAATACATGCATTAACCATAATTCTTTGAAGGATCTTTATCACCTTAACAATTCTATATTTTGGGCTATATTTTGAGACAGGAAGACAAGCTCCACAACTTATAGATTCATGATGATAGATTCTTTATCTATTAGGATTTTTGCACAGAGTTAAAACATAGTTGCACTTGATGTAAAAACGTTTTCCCGATTGAATAAATTTTACATTCATTCGAAAAAAAAAACTCTCGTAACCTATTTGAACCATAAATCTAACAGGTGAATTACTAAGACATGGCAAAGCAATTCATAAGCATAAACTAAAAAAACGCATAAATAGATAGAGTTAGAAATACTGGAGTTCCAATATAAATCTCTGAAGGAGTCTTGGATCTTCTCTCCAAATCTACTAAAAACCTTAAGTATTGTTTGCTGTGAAAAGTAGAAAATAAGAAAGTGTGTGTTGCCTAGAACAATGGCAGAGCACATAAATAATATGTTAAAAGTTGGCCAAGGGTATTTCAGTAAATATTTAGTGACTGGGATTTAAGCCGGCTGGAAACCTAGCTGGGTTTTGCGCGCTTCGCTGTTTGTCTCTGATCGTCGACCTTCAGACATGTTCGATGGTCAGCTACGAGGTTCCTCTCATTTTATCTCTAAAATGTACCCAAATCATCACTTTTCTCCAAAACACTCCTGAACATGTAAATGTGTTAAAAAGACTCCAAAACATAATAAATAGTTCATAAAACACTTATATACCATGGCTAAAAATGTGTAAAATCCATGGTATATCAACTCCCACATACTTAACCTTTTGTTTGTCCTCAAGTAAAATAAAGAGTAGTCTTTTTGAAAGAGGTTTGAAAAGAGCAGAGACTCACACAATTTAAGAACTCACTATCACCTTTACAATGTTACAAGCCACGTCAAATCAATTCTAACTTTAGAGGTATCTCATATACCATATCCTAGCTTAGCAACCAAACGCATCTAACCAGCAACTTAGCTAATACTGTCTGATTCTCCCCTCTACTGATCTCATTTAATACATATATAAAAAGTGTATACTTTACCTTGGAAGTATCGATCAAAAGACAAATGGACTCTTACTCAAGAAAATTTTTGAACACACATGTAGTCTTATCTAATCCATTTCTTCCCTCTTTCTCTCTTTTCTGAATCTCAATTCCAACGAAAATTGATGATGATACAGTCCATCTTTATTCATCTTCTTTTCAAATTTCTCTCTTTCTTTTTCTATGTATATTTTTTTTTTTTCTTGACAAAGTGTAGGAGGATAATGGGGTCACAGAACACACTCCTACCCTTCGCTTCTAACGATGTGTGATTATTCCATTAGAATAGAATAATGGGGTCACAGAAGACACTCCTACCCCTCTAAACCGCAGAAAATCATTTCAATCTTTTATTCATATAGATGCCGAAGAGAGAGAGAGAGAGAGAGAGAGAGAGAGAGAGAGAGAGAAGGAATCAGAAACACACAGACTTTTATCTACCAAACTTGCAGAAGGATTACGATCTAATGTATATCAAGCTCCAAGACAAGCAATTTAAGCTTAATTAGGTTGGGGATCAGCTTTGGTTCCTTCAAACAATCTCAACAAGTGTGGGTAATTGGCGGGTGATCCACTTTTGTATCTCTAATACACTCAACAGTCAATAAATCTAAGAGTGGTGATAGAGAGTGGTTAGATAATAAGTGAAACTGTAAAAGTTCATTATCCCCTTCTTGACTTAATAAAAACTTCTGAAAACATTTTATAAGACTCATAAATAAAATAATATCAGTAAACCTCTCTCCCAGACTTAAATTACACTATCCCCAGTGTATATCTAGTCGAAGTTTAGTGATAACATAAATCATAAGTACATAATAAACAAGGTAGAACGATATACCTTCTCCCTGATGTTTGATGTCGATTGACACAATTAAGTATCCATCGATCGGTGCTAGTGTAGTACTGTCGATCGATGTCGACTAGGTCTCATCGGTCGATAGGTTGATCAGTCGTCTCCTCGGATCTCTTTTTGGGTTTTTTTCTGCAATAAATTTAATGCGGAAATCAATAATAATTTGAAATAAAAGATCTGATTGGTTAAAGCTGTAATTTTATTTTTTTGCTGTACATTTATGCTGTATATTTTATTGCTGTGATTGTAAGATTTTTGCTGTGATTTTTTGTGTTATAAAACTCTTAGATTTGTCAATAAATTTTCAAAGCATTGTTTTTATGCTGTGGGAAAATCAGTGTCTACATCCAAACGAAAAGAAAAAAAGGAAACTCAGCTGTGGGTCTTAAAAAGTAAAGCAAAGCTTGATTGTTAAATTTGTGGCTGTATAAATATTTTTGGCTGTCCACAGAAATCAAAGGACTAACCAATCAACCTCAAAACTAAGTAAAATTTACCTAAAAATGGGTTGCCTCCCACTCGTCGTTTTATTATAGTCATTTAATTTGACTTTGGAAACAGATTGGCTAGTAAGGAGGTGGATGACTACTTGTTGGGAAACAAGTGTCTACATCATCTTTGCCCATCTGAAACCATGTACCAACAAAGCTTCTTATGGCTTCATCTCCTCTGGTCCACTGGTTTTTAAGTATCTCCTTATCAACCTCATTAACATGCATCCTTTGCTGAAGATTTCCAATACAGCCATGCTGCATTCTAAGTCTGGCATGAATTATTTTCTCGATGTCCTCCAATCTCTGGGAAAAATCCTCTCTCATCAAGTCTTGAAAAAAAAAAAATCTCATCAAGCTTGTCCTCTAACAACTTCACTGTTATCAGCCTTCCTCACAAAGATGCGTGCCTATTGTCGATTGGTCGAGTGGAACCGTCGATCGATGCTCGAGTGATCGATGGTCGAGTGGAAGTGGAACCGTCGATCGATGGTCGAGTGGAACCGTCGATCGATGCTTCTGATCGGACTGCGGCCTGTCTCCGAATCATGTCCATCTCCTCTTTCAGCTCATCCATGCGTGTAGTCAGCCTTTCAACGCTGTCATTGAGTGGGTAGTAGACATCATCGAGCCTCCTGTAGGATTCTTCTAGTGACATCTCCTGGGCTCTGTAGATCCCATGTACCATATCATCAATATCTGCTCTCTTGTAACTGCCTAGCTTTGGCAAGGTTCTGGTGAACTTTGCTGCATGTTCTGGTAGAGAGATATTAGCTTGTTCATGCATTGTAGCTCTTTCCAGAATTTCTCTGATGTCTTTCTTAGAAACATGAATGATTCTGCCATCTGGCGCTCGTGCATATCCATGCTCGTCTTTGTATACGCCGTATTCATCTCTTCTTTCCCACTTGAATATTCTGTTGCCGCTGAAATCATAAGCTCTCTTTCCAAACTCGAAGAGACCGTCGATCGGTTGTTGACGTCGATTGATACTTGTTCCTCTGTATCTGCTTGCGGATTGAAAAGATTTCCTCTAGCTTTTGCAGTAGTGTCTGCGACGTCTCTAGAGAATTTTATAGCTCATCCATCCAAGGCACGTGATTGTCTTTGTGATTCTCTGAAAATAGCAAACTCATCTGCTCTGAGATAACCAAAATCTGCACCAGTTTCTGCTCTTGCGTCTGACCATGTTCCGTGATGAATGTCCATCGATGTTTTGTTATTCTGTTGATCGATGTTTCCCCTCTGGTCTCATGTAAACTCTTGAGAACTCATGATTCTTCCATGGCAAGGCCACGATACTCAATAGTTGCTTTTTCTTTGTAGTCCTCATCATACTCATCAGTCTCCATTGCACTCATCTTCCTCTTTGAAGGTATAGCAGTGTGAACAGCGAAGCTAGGTTGGTAGTAATCATTCTCCCAACCGTTGATATATCATTCTGGGAAATCATATTTCTCATTCACATGGTCATTATCGATTGATGCTTCCAAGGTTCTGTCGATCGGTGCTCCAGATATCTTGTCGATCGATGCTTTAGGTTGAGTGGCGATCGATGATTTAGTCTCTGATTCCACTTTAGCTTCATGGTCGCAGTAGAAAACTGCAATGAATCATGGATCATTTCCAATCTCCATGTAGCCCGTCTGTTGATTGACAACTCTCACTGGATCATAGTAGACAGTAGGGTCTATCAGTGTCAGGCACAACTTGTTGGTCTGCATGTCACATACTGCTCCTACAGTAGCCATGAAGGCTCTCCCAAGTAGTAGGAAGAATTCCAGTTGAGCTTGATGTCCAGGAAATGAAAATCTACTGGAACATAGACATTACCAATCTGCACCTCAAGGTTTCTGATGATTCCTCCTGAGTTCCTCTGAGAATAATCCACAAAAGTGAATGAATCCTCTGAAGGCTCTATCTTCATACCTAGATGGTCTGCCATCACCTTTGGTAGAATGCTGACTGAAGATCATGTGTCACAGAGCGCACTAGGGTAATCAATGTCTCCTATCAAGCATGGTACTACAAACTTTCCAGGATCACTCTTCTTCTTCAATGTAATCCTCTGTCTCATCTTCTCTCTAACCTGGTGGAAACATTCTCTTAATGTCTTCTTCAGTTTCCTTGGTCTCTCTGAAGAACATCCACAACATATGGGTAAAGTAAGCTTCCTCAAATGGCTTATCCTTTGAGATCCTTAGAATCCTCTTTGTGAAACTATTCATCTCCTTATCATTGGCTCCTCTCTTCAGATGCTTAGGAACCTTTTCCTTCCTCTTCCTCAAGGTTCTTCCCGCAATAGCTTGATCAACTTGCATAGGCTCTGGTGCATCTTCAGATTGCTCACTATATTGTTTGTTAATGTCTTTGAAGGTTGAGATGGGTTTCTGAGTGCATTCAATCGTGCTACATCTATTTTGGGTAGTTGCACTCGTTATCAGAGAGGTGCTCGTCGATCGATGCCAGAAGGTGACGGTCGATCGCCGGTTGATTCTCTCTGTCGATCGGCGACTGGCTCATTCTGCCAATCAATGTTTAAACGTAAGGGTTTGGGTGGATGAGGATGCTTAGCTGCAAACTCTTCATGGGTCATGGTTCTCACCGTCTCGCATGATGCAACTGATTCCGTCAATCAATTTTGAACAGCAAGTATTGATCGGTGTTCATTTGGCTCCATCGATCGATGTTCCTCTCTTGGCGTCGGTCGACACCAATGTGAACTGTCGAAGCTCATAGAGCTTTCAAATTCGAATTCTCCCTACTAAAGCTTTTCCTCCTTAACCACTTGCCAAAAATCATCATCTATGATGGCATTAACGTGGTACTTTAGTGCTTCATCTCCTTTATCCTTGATGAAGGTTTCTAGTCTCTTAACAGCGTCTTTTGTCTGAACCACTTGTGTCTCCAACTTCTTCACATGTGTATTCAAGGTTTCAAACTTTGCATTTAGCTCTATGTAGACATCATCTATCTTCCCATTGACATTCACCATCAGCTTCTGCTGACCCTCAAAAACTTG
Organism: Brassica oleracea var. oleracea; assembly: GCF_000695525.1. Lineage (NCBI taxonomy): Eukaryota > Viridiplantae > Streptophyta > Magnoliopsida > Brassicales > Brassicaceae > Brassica > Brassica oleracea. The sequence goes on from NC_027756.1 coordinate 25,763,891, forward strand.
ATCAATCATTGCTTCTATCTTGCTCTCTCGAGTATGTGGTGGTACGTTCTGATTGGAAAAATTTCTATAGTTTTTGTTGATGTTGTTGTTGAAGTTGTTACTGTAGGATTTCCGGAACTGCGAACTTTGGTTGAAATTACTCCTCTGTCCATTGCCATTAGAGTTTTTGTATCCACTCTGATTTCCAGGCTTCTGATTTTGAAAACCAGTTCCACTGATGAAGTTCACATCCTCCTCAAAATCTCTATCATTGTTTACGTCACAACTTCTACATCCTCTGCAAAGCTAACCTGTTTCTTGAGAATCTTGTGAACACTGTCCAGCTTAGCTTTAACATCGTCCAACTCCTCTTTTCCTAGGGTGGCCGATTTTCTCCTTTCATAATCAGTGTTCTTGGTGTTATTGCTAGATGCCAAGTTCTCAATCAGTCTCACAGCCTCTTCTGGATTCCTAGTGTTAAAGTTTCCTTCACTAGCAATGTCAAGTTCCATCTGATATGTCAGCGCGATGCCTTTGAAGAAAGTGCTAAGCAGCTGCACTTCGTCGAATCCATGGTGTGGACAGTCTCTCTGATAGGACTTGAATCTGATCTAGGAGCTTCTGAATGACTCTGTAGGCTCATGTGTAAATGTAGCAAACTTGCTCTTTAAGTCCTCAGCTCGTGACTCTTAAAAAATTGCGCAAAAACGTATTCTTGATGTCAAGCTAGGATGTAAGATATCCTTGTGGTAACTGCTTAAGCCAACGCGAAGCATCTCTAAACAATGAATACTTGAAGAACTTGCAAAAATGATATTCCTCAGGGAATCCATTTCCTTTAATGGCCAATACCAGATCTTCAAACCGCTCTAGATGGTCCATAGGATGCTCGTGTGATAGACCACAGTATGGAGTCTGCGCCACGAGTGTAAAGTATTGGGGTTTCAGCTCGAAGTCGGTCCTCTGGATAGTTGGAGGACGAATAGCAGATCTGTTGGCGTAGTACTAATCTGGACGATTGTAGTCAGCCAACGTTCTAGGTCGAGCAGCCTCGTCTACAGTTTGAGCATCTGCAGGGACTTCAACATCTTGATCAGGAATTACAGCCCTCTGATCATCTAACCTCTGACCTGCTTCATTACGCAGATGACCCTCCTAGTAATGCAGGTCTCCATTCTCATCTCACTCTAGGATAAGGGTCGCATCCATGTATTGCCAACGAACGTTGATCGATGTTCTGATTGAAGTGTCGATCGGTGGTAGCTCACAACTGTTGGTCAACGGATTTGGAGTATCGGTTGACGTTTGCTGAGAAGTTTCGGTCGACAAATTGATGTTGTTGTCGATCGATGTGGATCTCTAGTCTTTGCGGATCGTGCGTTCCAAGAGGGCAAGGTCTGAGAATAACAGTGATTTTTCCTTGTTGCTTCTTGTACTGCAGGACATGCACCTGAAACAAATTAAGAAATTTTTTTATCAGTTTTCTTGAACAGTAGAAAACCTAGACTAAATCTAACTAGATAAGCTCTAATGGCGATCAAAGCCTCCGGCAACGGTGCCAAATTTGATATCACACAAATTACCCTAAGGAGTGATTTATTCTCTCAAATAAGAGGTTCAATTGTAATACTTAGAGATCGAATCCACAAGGAGCTAGGACACACAACATATCTAAGCAGTTTGTGATTAAGCTTGGTAAATAATGAAAACAGTAAATTGCAAGTAGTCGAACAAGGCGGTTGTTCAGTTGATTGGTTTGAGGTTTGTAAACAGTTATTAGAAAGCGCTATATCTAGGGTTTTCTATTCAGGTAATCAGGATTATAGAGGTATAGAATACATAGGTTTTCAATCTTAGAACTCGGCTTCTTATGCAAAGATATCCAGCTTTCGCATTTGAGCCTTATGTTTTGACTAAGTCCAATATCTTTGTTGTCCCTTGTTGATACGGATCGAACGTCGATCGATCGATGTGATGGTAAGAACATTGATCCATGTTATCTAGATAGGCGTTAGCGATTTGATCGATAGGTTCACTAGTATTGTTTAAATCAGCTTTCGCTTGTTTCTAAACAATCGTAGCTCAAAGGAATTAATTCTGGTGCAGAACCTACCGTCGTAGTTGTCTACAATCCTAAGTTCAGGGTTCTAGTTAGTTACTCTAGAACACATGCATTAACCACAATTCTTTGACGGATATTTATCACCTTAGCAATTCTATATTTTGGGCTAATCTTTCATAACTTATTTAAACCCTAAATCTAACAGGTGAATTACTCAGACATGGCAAAGCAATTCATAAGCATAAACTGAATAAAATGCATAAATAAATAGAGTTAGAAATAGTCGAGTTCCAATACAAATCTCCGAATGAGTCTTGGATCTTCTCTCCAAATCTACTAAAAATCCTAAGTTTTGTTTGCTGTGAGAAGTAGACAATAAGAAAGCATGTGTTGCCTAGAACAATGACAGAGCATATAAATATTAGGTTTAAAGTCGGCAGGGGGTATTTCTGTAAATATGTCGTGACTTGGAATTTAAGCTTGTTGGAAACCTAGCTGGGGTTTGCGCGCTTCACTGTCGATCGACGGCGCAGGATGTGTGTCGATCGATGTTTGTCTCTGATCGTTGATCTTCAGACAGGTTCGATGGCCAGCTACGAGTTTTCTCTCATTTTATTTCTAAAATGCACCTAAATCATCATTTTTCTCTAAAACGTTCATGACCCTGTAAATGTGCTAAAAAACTTTAAAACATAATAAATAATTCATAAAACACATATATACTATGATTAAAAATAGATAAAATCCATAGTATATTATTTTTGTTCAAGAATACTAATGAATTGTTTTAGTCTGATAAATGTATATATGAATGAACCAAATTGCTTTAGTCTCGTTAGTGACTGGGGTTGCCTGAGATGAATGTCGTAAGAAAATTATGTATAATGGAAATGTATACTTTATGATAACAGTTTCTATAGAGGACATATCATAGTTCGAATCATGAATCGTAAAAAAAATTGGGTCAAAAAATAGTCGTGTTATAGTAACGTTAATAACGACATTCATTTGTTTTTATCGTATACGTAGTGTCATAAAAAAAGAGCTATCGTAGAGGGTATGATGGCTACCGATGACATAGCATAAGAGAAAACACTAGGAAAAACCTATTATAGTGTTTGCGTGAGATAATATTGTACATATTTCTTGTACTACTAAGAATCCGGATCGTATGTAGTGTTATTTGTATACAAAGTGAAAATTCTCTGAATTTTATATCAATTCTTTAAGATTAATAAAAGACCACTATATTACTCTTATCACATGGCTTCTTACTTTGATCAGCACATGGATTCTTTTTTTTTTTGTAAAAATCAGCACATGGATTCTTACTTTGATCAAGCCGCCCCTAGTGCATTATCTAAAATAATTATTAAGATAAAGACTAAGAACTTCACCAACTCTCCAACGTGGAAATTGCAGAAGAAGAAAATTAGAAAAAAGTAAAGGACGCAGTGGCACATCTTTTTGTTTTTGCTTCTTGTTTTTTGTATCTGAATGTGTTCGACACATTTCTCTTTATATCCTTGAATAACAAAACAAATATCTTGCAATTGAGATAACCTAACTTTGGTTGAAAACATATGTCGTTTTACATCTTAATACAAGATTATTATTTCGTTCAGCCTTTATTCATTATTGTTTTCTTATTTTATCTTCTTACTCAGTATTTTCCTTTCTAAAACACTTTTTAAAATCTTAAAATTATAGACGTACAATAAGTACATCAACTTTGTGAATACATATATCTTATATATACCTAGCTGACTGATCAAATCAAAATGTCCTACTTCAACAACAATGCTATGATAATTCTATATGAATAGAGAGAACTCGAGTTAACGTTCATAAATTAAATGTGCCGGAAAGAAAGATTCTACTAGAAAAACACGCCATAAAATGATTTTTCTTGACTTTAAATCACTTTTCGGAAAGAAAACATAAACTGTAATTTAGACAAATATGTGTAGAATTATTAAACAAAACACAATTTATTCTCTTCTATGACTATATATGTAATAGACTATGTATATGATGACAATAATTCACAAAACGAAAAGCCTCCAAGTTAGACCCTTTATAGAAAAGTAAAAAAGATTCGTTTTACCATTTGCCTCCAAACTAGACCATTTTGTCTATAAAAGGATTCGCTAGCACGAACCTTTATTCACACAACGCAAGCCTAGCCAAGTAATTTAGTTTAGAGACCAAAGAAAATGCGTTCCTCTTCATCTTCTTCATTCGACTCGACAACCCTAATAAAATTGGGATTTCTTCTTATTCACGTATCATTGTCTCATGCTCAACTAAGCCCTTCCTTTTACGATAAAACATGTCCTCAAGTCTTTGACATTGCAACTAATACCATCGTCAATGCGTTGAGAACAGACCCTCGTATTGCAGCGAGCATACTTCGTCTTCACTTCCACGACTGCTTTGTTAATGTAAGATACATTATATTCAACATACTCACATATACAATAAGATTAAATAACTATTTTCAACTCAAGTAAAATATGCAAGAAAAGTATATTGGCTATACTTCTGTTCAATTAATGGATTTAGTTTCTTCTATACTTTTCATAATGATTCAAATACAATAGCTATTCAGTGCATCTATTCTCATGTTGTTGGTGTTCTAATTCCCTGTACACCTCTTTAATTATAACCATATACTCATGCACCGTATCAATATTTATAAATAACTGAAATATAATACTTGGTAAAGATATCACTTTTCATTTGTTTACAAAATTTGTATTGTTTGTAATTTATACATATATATATATATAAAAGAAAATATATGATCTATTTAAATAATGTTATGTTCTTGTATTAATTAAACATGTGATGTCAAATAGAAAAAAATCAGATAGATTATTCATTTTTGATTGTATTAGCTTTCATTTATTTCTGTGTGTTAAATTATAGTTATTTTCACTATATAACTAAAATATGTAACGGAAGTAAAATTGTGGTAATTTACTAGTTGCATTTAGTTATGTTCTTCATCTTAGATAGGTATGAGCATTTGTGAATTCATATAAACTAAAAACGGAAACTTAACTACTATGGATCTTTCCAGTAGATAAATTTTGCATCAAATTAAGAACCAATAGAATCTAAGTTTGGTTTCGATTTGGTTCCTTTATGTTCCGAGTCAGTTTGGTTTTTACTATTGAAATCTGATAAATACCTGAATTTTTTGGGTGTGGTTAGTTCTGAGTATATAGTACCCAAAAGTTCAAAATATACATGAAAACCTGAAAGTATATCTGAAAATTCAAAAAAAAAACTAAACCAACACATTCATAGTACCAAAAATCTGAAACCCCGAGAAAACATAAAATATTATAATATTAAAAATATATTTGTAAATAGTTGACAAAAAAATATATATTTGTAAATAATACATTTATGTCAACAACTAAGTAATACATTAAATATGACTTTTCTAAGTTTTCTTAAAACCAAAAAATTAAAAAAAAAGAAATTAGTTCTCAAATTATATCTTAATTTAATTCACCAATAATACTTATAAAACTAAAATCGTGAAAGTAATGTAAATATAAACATAAAACATATTTTTTAAATAGTGATATAAAGATTTTGAGACATTTTCTATTTTATGATTATTTTTTATTTCTGTTATTTTGAAATTAATAATTTATAGTAAAATATTAATTAAGAAGCAAACTGAATACAGTAATAAATGCTATTAGTATAATAACTATAATTTATTAAGGATATTTATATAATTAACCATTGTGAAAATTAATATGAATGCAACAGGTAAAATTGATTTCTCAAATAATATATATATATATATATATATATATATATAAAATATCAATACTGAAATTATTATTTGGATAACCAAATATTTGATTTAATTAGTATAACTCTACATCGAATAAAGTTCTTTCTTAAGTTTAAGATTCTATTGTCAAAGCATAGTCAAAGATGATTTCTCAATAATGGGTAAACCCATAATCCAACTTGGCAAAATGTATTTGTATACCATATTTTTCTTGTCGAAGATCGAATCAACTATCAGTTTTCTCTCCAACATCAAAATTCGAAACCATAGACTTTGAGAAACATCTTTTTATACAATTTTCGGACACATCAGTTGACTGATGCTATATAGCTCTTTATGATAGATTTCTTGTTTCAGGTACGATAAATGAAAACATTAGTAATAATGATACTAAATCAATATAAAAGGAACTGTAACAGGGTTTTTTTTTAACAGCTGTTGAATACGTTTATAGTGATAGCGATATCTGGTCCAATTGACTAAATGTGACAGAAATAACTGTTTTGGGCAGGGATGTGATGCATCGATATTGTTAGACAACACAACATCGTTTAGGACGGAGAAAGACGCGTTTGGGAACGCAAATTCAGCTCGTGGCTTCGATGTGATCGATAGGATGAAGGCTGCCGTAGAGAAAGCATGTCCTAAAACCGTTTCTTGTGCTGATTTGCTCGCCATCGCAGCTCAAAAGTCTGTCGTTTTGGTATACATTTCTAACAATGCAATGCAAAATAACATTTCAATTCGTTTTGCTATTTAAAGACGGTTTCTATTCGAAAATACTAGATCAAAAATACTTCGGTACTCTGACTTGACGTATAATATAGGCTGGAGGTCCTTCATGGAAGGTTGCAGGTGGAAGAAGAGACAGTTTAAAAGGCTTTATGGATCTTGCAAATAAGAATCTTCCAGCTCCAAATTTTACCCTTAAACAACTCAAGGATAGCTTCAAAAATGTTGGACTTGACCGTCCTTCTGATCTTGTTGCGCTTTCTGGTACGTAATCATTATAACTTTTTTTTTATAAGCAATAGTTGTATTCATTAATAACTCTATGGTTATATATATTTTTCTTTGGGTTAGGTGGTCACACTTTTGGTAAAAACCAATGCCGATTCATAATGGACAGACTTTACAACTTCAGCGAGTCTGGTTCACCCGATCCAACCCTTGATAAATCTTACCTCAGTACGCTTAGAAAGCAATGTCCCCGCAATGGAAACCAAAGTATCTTGGTAGATTTTGATTTACGTACGCCAACAGTTTTTGATAACAAGTATTATGTGAATCTGAAAGAGAACAAAGGTCTTATCCAGAGCGACCAAGAGTTGTTCTCAAGCCGTGATGCTTCAGACACTATCCCCTTAGTCCGAGCCTACGCTGATGGTCAAGATAAATTTTTCAATGCGTTCGTGGAGGCAATGAAAAGGATGGGAAGCCTATCACCTTTAACAGGGAAACAAGGAGAAATTAGATTGAACTGTAGGGTGGTGAATTCGAAATCTAAGATCATGGATATGGTAGATGATAATGAATTTGTCAGCTATATGTGAGAATCTAAGTGATTCTTCTAATAACAATAATCTTAAGCTGTTGTCAAGATGTAATGTTACGGGTTTTAGTAATTGAGCCCTTGAGATAGAAATGAATCGTAAAAAAAACTCATCAACTAAAAATCTTACAAAATAAATCTTCAACTTTAATTCCGTTAACGTTTATTACCTTCCATCTAAAAAACCATGGCGAAGGTAATATGCATTAATGGTTTGAAAGTTTACAATATTGAAAACTTAGTTGAAAAGTATTCTTACGATTCAAAAATAGTTGAGGAACTTTATCACTAAAAGTCATTAAATATTTTAAAACTGATTTATGAGCCTTTTAAACTAATTTATAAATCTTTATACATTACTTTATTATAAAATTAACTAGATTATGACCCGTGCGGCTGCGCGAGATTATTTATATTATATTTATAATTTATATTTTTAAATTATTGGATTAGATAATTTGATGATAATTTAACCCAATAGTCAAAAAGCTAATGCATATCTGTAACTAATTTGAATTTTTTTACTTTATGTGATATAAATATTATAAGTTGCATTCCCAAACATGAAACTCCTAAACGCTAAGCAGCGAAAACCTCACCACTCTGAGATCTTCTTGATCTTCCTTTTGCGACTAGACAACATTCATAACCTCACCACTCTGAGATCTTCTTGATCTTCCTTCCAGAATGTCTCGTCATGTAGGCACACAGGGTTATTTAGAGATCTATGGAGACACGTTGCTGCAAAAACCAAAGAACATGGACATGTAAGACTTTTTTTGTTCCCATCTGATCCACAAAAACAGAGTTCTTCTTCTATCTCATTCATTCGGGTTTTGTCAAGTGCGTGTGTTTTTTACCTTATCAATTGGCATTTTAGTTCTCACTGACTCAAGCAGCGAAAAATCGATATCTGCCACGGTAATGCCAGTGGAAAAACGATCTGCAGGCAGCAACAAATGTATCAAATTGCATCCAGGAGATATCAGAAAGAGTTGTAACAAATCAGAACAAGATCCTCACCAGGTAATCTTCCAACCACAGATCCCCACGGATCAATGATCAGTGTGTCCCCATAACTTTCTCTTTTCTCATTATGTTTTCCAGCTTGAGAAGCAGCTATTACCTAGGCAATTGAGCAAAGATCAATAAGATCAAATGAACAAGTGGTCAAAGAAAGAGAGAAAGTGTGTAATCCACATACATAACATTGTGTTTCAATAGCTCGGGATCGGAGAAGAATCTCCCAGTGTGCATCCCCAGTGACCGTGGTGAAAGCTGATGGTACCAGTATAACCTACAAAGGATTTTTAAGTTCACCAAGACAGTTATTCATATACTCAACCTCTGTAAATCTGTTTGCCGTATAAACTCTGTTTTCATCACATTGTTGTTTCATTGTTTTAACTAGTGTGATTCTACCTACACAAAACCAATAAAATATAAGACAATAGCAGAAGTTTGTCAAAACCAAATTACATAGAAGGTTACCTGAGCTTTCTGGTCGAATCTCAGTTGCTGATAAATCTTAGGAAACCTCAAATCGTAGCACACAGTAAGGCCTAAGCGCCCAACAGGACTGTCTACGGAAACAATATTCTTCCCTGAGAAAATACAAGATTAATTATTCATCTGGAATACATCAGTTGGTTTGTACTTATAAAAGTCTAGCAGGAGTGCTCCACGAAAAATATGATAAAAGAAGATAACAAAAGATAGAGAGTTTACCTGGAACCGTAAAGCTGCTTTCTTCGTATGAGCTTCCACCAGGAACATCAACATCAAACCTTCATAAAACGTAATTTGTTACTGACCCAATACAACTGATTCAGTTAGAGAAATTAAAATCTTGTTTTAAAAATCCAAGGATGGTCAAAAATAGTTACAAATGCATTTTCTGATAAGTGCTTTGTATCATCCCAGTATCATCGATCACGACATGTGTATTATACAAATGGGTATCATCAAATCTTTCTTGGAAGCCTCCAAGAGACAACCACATATTTGTGTCCCTGCAAAAACATGTTAGAGAGGTTATAAACAAGGAACTGTCTTAATTTATCTTAAGCGAATTTACGCTAAGAACATCATTACATACCTGGCGAGAGAGCAATACCGTTGCATGACTGGCCCGTCTAATGATTCAGCGATTTTCACACTGTCTCCTGATTTCTCGCCCATATAGGAGAAGTTCTCAGGGAAGCAAATCAGCTTAGCACCAGCCGATGCTGCTTCCTTTTGTCAGAGACATAAAGTCAATCCTAGAGTTAGATATTAACTTAGAATTGCAAATTTTATCCTGCAGTACAAGTTAGGTTCTGATATATTGGTGATTAACTGGTATATCACTTCTTCACGCATTCGAAACATCGGTACACTATTTAAAGTATATGAAATGTCACAGCTAAGCTACTTCTTTTAGTGCTTAATGATTACTCATCAAGAACTCTGTTCAATTTAGTGTGTATGCAATAAGATCAATCTAGTATTTTCCTATTATAACAAGAGTCCAATTTTTTTTTTTTTGTTACAAAAGGTTGGTTATACTCCTTCAGGACTGGTAACATAATCAATCAAATGATTATCATAAAATATTTATGTAAGCAACGAATCAACTGGAGAAGGCGTTTATGTTAATCAGGAAATGAATTTACAGATATAGGGAGGATTGATTTACTTGAACGAGACGAGAGCAGGTGTTGAAATTCGCCATCATATCATTGACGGATGTCATCTGAGCAGCGGCGACGCGAACCGTCTTCTTGACGGTAGCCATTGGAATTTGGGTAGACAGAGAAGCTTTGGTCAAGTCGACAGAAGCAAAGCAAGTGTTCATCCGCACCTACTTTGATGTTTGATGAAAGACGATTTGATAAAATAAAACATTATAAACGTGTATATAATATACTAGGGTTGGCCCGCCCTACGGACGGGATATACTTTACTTGTGATCTATGTTATTATTTTTTATATAATTTTGTAATTTGTGTTTTAGGTTCACATTTGCAAAAGATGCGTATGAGATATACTATTTTATTAATTTAAATTATTGGTTAGTTAATTTGTAAATAATTTTTGTTTGACTTTTTGCTTCTATGATATTACTATGATTGAGTTATTATATCATTTTCAGTTGAATTTTTTTTATTAAAGTATTTAAAAAAATCACATTTAGTTAATGTCAGTGATTTATTATATATTAACATCTAAATAATTTATTTGTTATATTTCAATTTCAGTGTTTGGCCCTTTTAAAGTAGGAAGCTTGAATCCGTGAACTGATCCTTATATTTTGTCTTTTAAATGTTGTTTGGGTTAATATGACAATTCTTTTTGGTTTTCGTATGTGGCCCTGTAAAATTAATAGTGAGTTTTTAGTGGTGGTATGATAGGTAGACGATTTTAAAATTTTTTTGAAATGTTTTTAGTACTGTAAGTATTAGCTCGGAGGTTAAATTAACATGAAATTTTTAACTTTATTTGAAAAACCACTTGAGTTCAAAATTAACATGCAATTTAAGTCTCAGCCCTAAGTTTCATATTCTTCCAGTGATTTATAAGAAATATTTAACAGCCCTACTTGGAAGCTCACATAAAGATTGCCGGAGACCGTTTGTTCTCTTATTCTTAAAGGGCAACAACCTGTTTAGGAATGTTTAGCACCATATAAACTCATAAGTTTGGGGCTAATAGTTTTTTTTTTGTTTGGAACACAAAAAAAATAGTTTACTTACTAAAGTTTGTTAAACAAAAAAATGTTTGTGTTTTATTGGAAGAGGTAAGAAAAAAGTAAGAGACTGAAACTATCTCACTTGCACGTCAAAGTCTGGTGCTATTTGAATTGAAACCTAAATGGCATGTTTTTGTTATTTTCTCTTATTTTTAGGGTTTTAAGGATTTATTAAAAGTTAAATGAATACTGATTTTTTTTATTTTTTTTGTCACGAAGATTTTCAAAACATTTACAGACAGTATACATTGTATAGATTAAATGAAAATGCATTATTTAATTTGTTTTCCGTAATAAATATAGAACTTAATAGGAAACTATTGTTCGCTTCAGTAAAAAAAACACTATTGTTCAGAAGAAATAATGTTTATTAATAAAAGAAATTGCAAATTACAAAACTGGCATTTACTACTTTGTATTTGTATTTCTTTGAATCGGGCTTTGATTTAACATTACTAAATAACTATATTCAATAAAGTTAACAAAAATATATGATTTGACAGTCGTAAAGAAGCTATTTACTCTATTTTTTAATACATATTTTCGTCACCATCATCTTAAAAGAAAAGCCTTGAGAAAAATCAAATGCGTCTTTACCTCTTCAGTTTATTTATTTATTCGAGAGATGATATTCAATTAAAACAAAGAAGTGTAAAATATTACATCCCCAATGGGGCAGATTCGATTGAGACTTCAAATAAAAATCCTAGTATTATAATAGCCCAGAGTTTTATATCAACGAAACCAGTTGCCCATGTTAGTATCTCATTGGATAGAATCACGAAGAGGCCCATCAAAACCCAATCAAGTAGAGGAAAAGTCAATTCTGGAAAATACATGCAGACTTTGGTTTTGTCGAAGATTGACGAAGAACCAAGAGATGGAGTGCACGAAAGAAATCATCTGCTAAATTGGCAAACCAGGAAGCATCAGGAGGTAAAGTACCCAACTCGCATCAACTAAGAGGATAGATTAGGATTAGAATCCCGAAGACCTGAGATTTTATTCCTGATAGTAGAGTCTATCAATCGCAAGACATGAGAGAATTAAGAACAAAATCTCGAAATATTCCTCAATTAGATCGGAGACTGGTTATCTGGTGGAAATAAATCACTGGAAAACAGATTCTAGCTGATTATCAAGCAAATCTACAGCAACATTTGTTTCATAATCAAGCAGCTATCAACACAGAATAATCTGTTGTCGACAATCGAAAAAAGACTGTAGAAATCTGCAGAATGATTTAGAAGGAAAAAGTGATGATCTTCACTGAATTAAATTCACTTATTTATAGGTGTAAATCCACAACAATTTGAGATAGGAGATGTATGAAATGAGACGTCTTGGATGAGTGGGTCGGTGATATTAATGAAAACATTAATTGTATTTAATAAATCTAACAGAGAACAGTAACGTTGCAGTTTTTTCTCAGCGGGAGGAAGAAGAAACATGTCATAACCTAAGTCAAATAATGTTTTTCGTACACACCAACTTTAAAAATAATAGTCTTGCTGTATGGCTCATCCTAAGTCAAACTTCTTGGTTTTTTAGCAAGCCCAAATTAAACTTATCTTATTAATTGAAACGCAGCACTTTGGAGTTGACGGACACGTGTCGAGACCAGAACACTCGACTTAATGACGTGGCGCTGAGGTGTCTTCACAGGAGAGAGACCAACATTTTTTTATATATATAGATATTTGCTAAGAGCATTATTTAAGTGTGCCTTGTAACAGAACATATAAGAAATGAACGAGTAGGAATAAAATTTTAAGAATGATGAGGAATGAAGGATCTTTATCAAAATTAATGAGTAATTGATTTGTTCTATAATTCTCTACAAACAAGAAATGAAGAAGAATGGAAAGGAAAACATATTCCTCATGGTAAAAAGTTTAAGGAATATTAAGGAACATAGTATTTCTCCTCATTCTCTTGGTCACCGGTCACACCCATATATAGTTTATGATTTATCCAAGGGTTTACGGGTTTAGCGTCGTTTAGGATTTAGGGTTTAGGGATCATGATTTAGGGTTTAGTGCTCACGGCGTAAAAAAATATTTTTAAATTTTTTTTTTCTGTGACTACTATTTTTTTTTAATCTTTTTATTTTAATAATATAATATAACTTGACAATATTTTGTTTTCTTTTCTAAAATATATCGAATTTGAAATAATGAAATCATATTGGTTGGTTCACCTAGAGGTTCACCTAGAGAGTGAAACCAAAAATAACTCTTAAGTTAATATATAATAACCTTGCGTTTGTATGGTGCAGGTAAAATCAAGCTAAAGGGTGAGGATTTATCGTATCCTAAGTTGGTCTCTCTTTTTTTTGGCAAAGTTCATCTCTTTCCATAGATGAATTTGAGGAAAAATTTAGAGGGGGGAAGTTATAGTATACGTATATTATTCAATAAACCCAATAATCAAATAGTTTTTCTTTTTGGGCAATAATCAAATAGTTTACGTGCTGTAAAAAATAGTGACCGGTGCGCCCGACTAAACCTTATAAATATTGACCTATTGATATGTTTGAATAATATTTCTTTTGACATGAAATTGTTTTCCAGATGTCTAATAATTTAAATATTTTGATCATATATTGGCCATATGGCGAGATTTAGATACATATGAAAATAATATTCTGTTAGAACATTAATATTGTTCTACAAGTAATTTAAATATATTTAAATCTTAGTATTAGATTTTATTTTTGAACATAATTATTAGTAACCGAAATGGTTAAACATATATTTTAGAAATTTTTGAAATATATATAATCTTATGCATGAGTTAGTCATATTAAAAAGAATATTCAGTTACAAACACGTCATCTTTTTCTACAAGTAATTTAAAGATATTCGAACCTTAGCATATATAGATTTTATTTTTCAAAATAAATAATGGTACAGTAATGGTTAAACATATATTTTAAGGGTATTCATAATATTTTTTAATATCGAAATGAAACTTGAATTTTTTTCAAAAGAATTAATCGTAACAATATCCAGGTTTAATATTGTTCAAATTTATTTTAAACTGAATATTCCTAAAAATTAGCTAAATAGTTTTAGGAAATATGTTAAACACGAAAATTTAACTAAACTTGATTTATGAAATGATTTAATAAAATAGGAAAAAATAATGGTTACTTAAAGATAGGTTCATTTAATTACATCAATGGCATAAATTTGTAAATAAGTTGGAAAACTAAGGAGAATAATTTATTGGTACTTTTCTTTTAATAATATATAAATATTATTATAAAAAAAAAGTAAATGGGTTTAAAGGGGTTAAAGATTTTAATGGAATTAGTCAAAAAGACAGGTTTAAATAGGACATACTTATTTATTGTACAATTTCTAACAATGAATATGATAGGTTTTTAATGAATTTTCACAAATGTGAAATATCTTGCGCTTTAAAAATCGGGTAATTTATGTTTTTGGATAAAAATATCGGATAATTAGAATAATTTTAAATATTTTGAATAAAATCTTCGGGTAATTTTTTTTGCATAATTTGGTTTATAAATAGTATTTTAGGATATTTGGTTAATTAGAAATTAAATATAATTAACACAAGTTGGTATATAATTTGTATTTTAAAAATTCAAGTACTCTTTTGGTCCTTGGTTCGGTTTCTGTTTTTTTATTATAAAGATATAGGATATGTTCGGTTATTTATTAAATTCAGTTTAATTTTGGTTTTGGTTTTTTCAATTTGGTATTGTTTGGTTCACAGGGTAAATCTAGCCAAACATATGCATTATCTTATATTGAAATTCATTCAAAAGAATTTATTTAATTTCAAAAATAAACCTGTGATTTCCAAATATGGATCAAAATTTAGTTATCTTATTATTTTATTGAATTATCTCATATTTTACATTGGCCCAACTTAGGACCAAAATAATTTATTAATTTACCTGTGTTTATTAATTTATTGAATATTAATTTATAGATTTTCTATTGTTCTGTATAATTTTGTTTTCCAAGGGTCAGCTTTATGGTTATAATAGAAGAAGATACATCACTCGATCCATGGTGGATTTCTTGTAGCCAAAGATTTGAGCTTCCCCTTCTTATCCCAAGCAACTGATTCCACTTCTTCCTAAACATCTCTGTGTTCTGAAACCCAAAGCCCCAAAAGTACTCCTGCCAGTAAAAGAAACTCTAGTTTAGAGGTCATATAAGAGATGATTTATCTGTTTACTGTATTAGAGGCATAAACCAAAATGTTTTTAATTATTTAACCGCGTCTTTGTCGCATAAGAACGCCTCTAAAATTGCTGATGGATCCTCCAGGGTCAGCAAAACTCGGTAATGACGATTCTCGTCTGAAGAAAATCCTCTACCTGCGAAGGAAATGCAGCTACGACTTGAACAATGCATCTATATTTTTATGTAACCTGTAATAAATCCAATTAACAATGATTCATTCTACATTCAATCTAATCTATTAAAAGTGAAGTACAATTAGTACTTAACCCTAACTTTTTCCTAATAGTTATAATATATGCCATTGGCCTTAAACGCAATCATTTTATAACATCACTAAACCATATAATTTAATTTGACCCGCCTTATCCTAAACTTTAGAACATGTGTCTTCATTCGTATACAATCATTTAGTGAAAGATATAAAGAACGACATTACACAACTGAGGGGTTTCTCTGGTTAATGGGAGGAAGATTGGATACACGAGAAACAAAGAATAAAAGTGAGATATAGGGTTGGTGGATTGGTTCGTGAGAGAGTTTCTGTTTCCTCAATCACTTAGTGAAGGGAATCTTCTGAGGTAATGGGTTTAGCGGAGACAGCTCTGTTGAGGTTTTGGGTGATAATGGCTTGCGTTGGATGTTGTTGAACCTGATCGGCCAAAAAAGCGTTGATTTTTATGATAATACTGGTGGTGGTCACAAAGCTTCATGTGGTCACAGAGCTTCATGTGGAACACAAACACAAGTTCTTATAAGCTGCACAAACACAATTGGTATCAGATTCTGCAATGTGAAATATCAAACAAAGTCCCACATTGGATATTAGACAAATGAAAGTCTAATATATAAAGAGATGTTCAACTCTAATAATACGAGACATTTTGGGAAGGAAACCAAAAGTAAATCCATGCAGGTTGGTCTCTTAAGTCCAAAGTGGACAATATCGTACTAATAAGATAAGATAGAATTGGACATGGGAATTCACAACCCTAACAATTGGTATCAGAGCTGGTTGACGAGAAATCTGCAAGAAGACCAAAATACCATTCGAGTAGGAATGTGACCCATCGAGTTAAGGATTGGGAGGTGTGTGTGGCAGAGATTAAAGTCAGAAGATCCTCGAAGTCAGTTGTGGGACACGAGATGAATGTGATATTTAGTTTGAGGGGGAGAATGTGAGATAAAAAATTAAGTCTCACATTGGAGAATTAGATAAAGAGTGTCAAATATATAAAGAGATGTCCAACTCTATTAATACGAGGCCTTTTAGGAAGGAAACCAAAAGTAAATCCATGCGGGCTTGAAAATTACGCCCAAAATGGACAATATCGTACTAATCGGATAATAAAGAGTTGGACATGAGGTTTAACAATCCCAACAATTGGTATCAGAGCGGTTTGACGAGATTCTGCAAGAAGACCAAAATTCCCTTAAAGTAAGAATGGGACTCTTCAAGGTGGAAGAGAAGGTCTATGGCAGAAACGTCAAAAGATCATGGAACTTATGATGTTGTGGGAGAACATTATCAAAGGAACGAGATGTTATGAAAGACACATTCTCAAAGGAAAGCCCTACGAAAACTGGTACAAGGTGGTGCCAAGATAATCCGCTGAAGGAAGAATACACGAGATGAGTGTGGTCCTTAGCTTGAGGGGGAGAATGTGAGATGTCAATCTAAGTCCCACATTGGAAATTAGACAAAGAAAAGTCTAATATATAAAGAGATGTTCAACTCTAATTAGTACGAGGCCTTTCAGGAAAGAGCTCAAAAGTAAATACATGCGGGCCAACCAATTAGGCCCAAAGTGGACAATATCATACTAATCGGATAATATAGAGTTGGACATGGGCTCACATAATTCCAACAATTGGTATCAGAGCTGCACAAACACAAAGATTATAAGAACTTGCACTTCTTTGTCTTAGATATTAGATAATATGCTCTGACACAATTGGTATCAGATTGATACAATTGGTATTTCACATTGCAGAATCTGATAACAATTGTGTTCTTATAATCCTTGTGTTTGTGCAAATTTAATTGGTATAATCTTCGGCGAGTGAAATTTTGGTCTTCTTGTAGAATCTCGTCAAACCGCTCTGATACCAATTGTTGGGATTGTTAAACCTCATGTCCAACTCTCTATTATTCGATTAGTACGATATTGTCCACTTTGGACCTAATTGGCAAGCCCGCATGGATTTACTTTTGGTTTTCTTCTCAAAAGGCCTCGTACTAATAGATTTGGACATCTCTTTATATACTCCCTCTGTTCTGAAATGTAAGATGTTTAGAATAATTTTTATGTTCCAATATATAAGATGTTCTCATCTTTTTAGGTAACTTTAAGTTTATCAAAAACTGTATAGCCAATCAAATTTAATAGTTCTATTTTATAATTGGTTGAGTATTTTTTAGTTTATAATTTTAAAGATACTTTCTAGGTAAAGAGTAATTTTCTTAATAAGTGTGTACTACCCAAAACATCTTACATTTCAGAACAGAGAGAAGCAAAGAGAGTATTAGACACTTATTGTCCAATTTCCAATGTGAGACTTAGATTGACATCTCACATTCTCCCCCTCAAGCTAAGGACCACACCCATCTCGTGTATTCTTCCTTAAGCGGATTATCTTGGCACCACCTTGTACCAGTAGTCGTAGGGCTTTCCTTTGAGAATGTGTCTTTCGTAACATCTCGTTCCTTTGAGAATGTTCTCCCACAACATCATAGGTTCCATGATCTTTTGACGTTTCTGCCATAGACCTTCTCTTCCACCTTGAAGTCTCATTCTTACTTTAAGGGAATTTTGGTCTTCTGGCAGAATCTCGTCAAACCGCTCTGATACCAATTGTTTGAATTGTGTGAGCCCCATGTCCAACTCTATATTATCCGGTTAGTTCGATATTGTCCACTTTGGGAGTGGGCCTAATTGGCTGGCCCGCAAGAATTTACTTTTGGGCTCCTTCCCAAAAGGCCTCGTACTAATTAGAGTTGAACATGTCTTTATATATTAGACTTTTCTTTGTCTAATTTCCAATGTGGGACTTAGATTGACATCTCACAAAAGCTGCATTATACTTGGAATTTGAAGATAGAATATCAGTTTGGTTTCCATTCCTAGCTTGAATAAAAATTATGAGAGACTAGACTCCTGGGAGAAGCTATAAATTATGTAGAGTTTCGCCCCTAGCTTGAAGGAACACTTATGATGGATTAGACATTATAACTCTCTTGATGAAAGAAAATGTGTTTTTTTTTTCTGATTGGTATACTAGATTGTTTGAGAAAACTATATATTATCTATTCTAGAGTTCTTGAATCATATGAAAATAAAACTTCTAAATGGAACATTTTTGTTGCTCAAGTGACAAAAAATATTAGATGTTTGGCCGTGGAAGAATGGAATCGTATTAGTAGTTTAACTACATTGTTTCGCTTCAGAAAGAAAGAATCAGCAAAAAGTTGTGACTTTATTGCATAGCTTGATGGAACGTTTGTCGGTTATGTTTTTATATCTATAGTCTATACATTAAGAGTGCTTGTCTCAGGTATCTATTACATATTTATGGACAGATCGCACGCCTTGGCTGTTCGACCAATCGCCGACGAGCTATAACTTTCTGGTGGAACATAACCCTGTGGAGAATGACTTATTATCGTACGGCTCCACGTGTTATTCACCACTATAACTTTGTTCCTACTTCGATGTTTATTGCCACCTGAGATGTTTATGTCTTTTTAGTTGTTCTAAACTAAATTTACACATTGCTGCAGCCTATACACATATGTAAATGTACCTAAGAGATTTAGCTTTATGTTATTTGTCTAGGTTGTATAGCCTCTAGCTTCTGATGCTTTTGCTCTTTTCATCTGCTTTCGTGTTCAATATGTTTCCGTTGTTTTTATTTACATGGAAATTGAGAAACAACTGATGAAAAACCAACCATACAGACGTATACTACTTTCCATCTACTTTCCATCCCATGTTGAAGAACCCTACGATATGCGGGATCACTTTAGCTGGATGTAGGATATGATCCGAGAAGGAAAATGGCACTTCTGGAACTGAGATGGAATGAAAGGATTGTCAAGAGATGTGGAATGGCTCTTGATATACCCACGATCTAAGGCTAACCACCTAAGAAAGAATGTACTGCGTTGGTTAACTACCAAACAACACACAAAGATAAATTGGCTGACCACCAAATCAACATGCCGGTTGACACCAATGAACTAGCTAAAGAACTCTCTCTCTCACTCAGAGAAAAGAAAAAAAATGAAAATAAACTCAAACTTAGACTGATTTTATTCATGGAAGAGATTAGATATTTATACTACTTGTACTCAAAGAGAATTAAAAAGAATTATGGAAAAACAAGGCATAGAAAATAGAAACATTGACTAGAATTTATTAATGAGTCAAAGACTCAGTCTTCCATGCAGATTGGTCAAAGATGACCCTTCGGTTCATGTTCTGGTCAAGGAAACCCTTCGGCTAATGTCTAGGTTCATCCTAACCTGATAGATGCACGGCGGTAACGATAAGGACTCCTGCATGACTGTCCGGATGGTCCGCCGGATGAGAATCCATGTATGTATTCAGGTTCTTCACGACCCAAGCAAAATCTGGCTCGACTATTGTCCTTAGATTGACGAGATGGTCGGGAAAGACGAGCTCTGGTACGCTCAGTTCGGTTTTCTGGACGTGGTTCCAGCCTTAGCTCCATTCCGGACGTACGCGGGTCGATCCGGTACACGGCTCGGTCAGTCTGATCGGTACGGTTGGATGGATGAACCTCGGTTGAATTGTTCAGAACATCCTGATCTCCATGCGGAGCTGGTTCCATGTACTGATTCATGGACTGGGGCACATCATTTCCTCCTTCTTCAAAAATATTTGTCCTCAAATATGTAACATTAAAAGGAAAAAGGATATAAACAAAAGAATTATAATCAGCACAATGCTCACCTTGAGTTCGGTCCGGTTTTTGAGTGGAAGAAGATCCTTCTTGGTTTGCTTGATGACCACGGATTTGTTCTTCATCTAGCCCCTCCATTGGCTCATTTGAGAAGTCATCGAAAATCGGCAATGAGACTGAAAGTTCTTCCTTTTCTGGCTCGGTTTCAACTTTGTCATTCTCCAAAGTCACCAACGGTTTATGGTTTTGGTACTTGTTAGCATAATGACCGATCATATGGCATTTGAAGCACATGGTAGAATGAGCTTTGCTTGTGGTTTTCACAGCTTTGCTTTTATCAAAAGAGATCTCATTAGTTTTCAAAGTGGAATTTGAAAGAGAAGAAAGATTACCTCGTCTGAGATTATGTTGTTTTGGTGCAGAAGAAGTGTTTGTGTTTCCCTTCTTTTTGAGTTGCTGAATAGCAAAAATTGCCTTATGCAACATCTTCTCCAAACTTGCATAAGTCTGAAGCTCGTTCCGATCAAGCATATCATAGTTGCTTCTCTTGGCTTTGGTGAAGGGACGATCACCATTTCTGACCCTCTTCTCATCATCATCTAACATGTTTTGTCTTTTCCTTTGGTTTCTTTGTTTCTGCACAAAATCAAACCCATTAGAAACAAACTGTTTCTTATCTCCAAAAATCAATTTCTCTTTTTCAAACACGGTTTAAAAAGGATAAAAAACGTCTTGTTGTGGTTTTGAAGCCTGATTTGATTTCTTGTGAAGTCCAAACATCCTGAAAAACACTTAACCAAAGTGTTAGCAATTAAAAATCTTCACACTCTCAAAGTGTTTTGCTCACGATTTTTAGGTGATCACTCAGAGTTCTTTTCACTTGTTCAAAGGAATGATAGGCAGTCAAAAATCAACAATCAAAAACCAAAATAACTTTTTATGGGTAAAAGAAAAGAGAACGAAGATGAAGAGATTTTTATATGGATCCGCCTTAACTGTCCTAAGACTGGGTTTCTCTTCCACCACTCTCCCTGGATTTCTCTTCAGAAGTGATTCAAGCCAAAAATTTTACTCTTTTTTTTATTGTTTTTTTTATAAACTGGCGATCACATGGGAGTAAAGGAACAACCTGGATCCAACAAGAAATAATAAAAGAAATTTGTGGAGAGATGAGAAGATGAAAAGATGAAATGAAAACAAACCATCAAAAGTGGCTCTGATACCAAATTGATACGCCCTAAATAGGGAAATATCACTCAGCCGGACTTTGAAATATGATCTCAAACGGATCAAATGAGAAATGGTGGATTGAAGGGTCGCACAACAATTGCGGAAGGCTGTTGATATTCCCAACTCCAGATGCTGCTTGATATGACGCACAAGTCCATCAATAAGGAGAAATGGTGGATCGAAGGGTCGCACAATAGTTGCGGAAGGCTGTTGATATTCCCAACTCCAGATGCTGCTTGATATGACGCACAAGTCCAGCAATAAGGAGAAATGGTGGATCGAAGGGTCGCACAACAGTTGCGGAAGGCTGTTGATATTCCCAACTCAATGTCCTAGGATATGACGCCCCTAGACGACAAAGAGGATGATTCCCTGGATATGACGCACCAGGACAAATCGATTTGATCAATGGATATTACACATCATTGAAAGAAAAGTGAAAATCACTCTCAAGGTTCCAAAAATAATCACTCAAACTTTATTTTATTTCATTGATCAAATGGCTTTTATATAATAGACAAAGCATACAAAAGGTTGGAATACAAAAGACTAGTCAAACATAGAAATTAACAACTTATAAAAACAAGGAAGACTTGACCAAAGACTTTGATTCGACCAAAATCATAAATGTCTTGACTTGACCAAAATTGAAGGATTGTAGTCGTAAAACTCTTCGGCTGGTCTCGTGCTTCCACACGGTCGACGGTCTCTGAATTACTGTCCGATTGATATATTATTCGACCATGACTTGTATTTTCTTGTTGGGCCCTTCTTTCTTTTGGCTGAAACATATTCATAAACACATTTTCAGTATACTTCAAGCCCATCTCGTTTGATCTCAAACGCATAAGCCAAGTCTTCTTGATTTGTTTATGCTGCTAATTCGGGGCGCATCATTCCCTCCTCCTTTAAAAATATTTGCCCTCAAATCTGTCTTTCTTTAGCTTCAGGTGGGATGATCTCTTGGCTTTTCGTAGAGCTCTCTTTTTTTTATATAAAGAAAAGAAGATGAAAGGTAGAAGATGGAAGAAGAAAATGGAAAGATGAGAAAATGAACAGACAAGTACCGGTTGAGTGGCTCTGATACCACTTGAAGAACCCTAAGATATAAATGATCACTTTAGCTGGGTGTTGGATATAATTCGAGAAGGAAAATAGCACTTCTGGAACTGAGATGGAATGAAAAGATCGTCAAGAGATGCAGAATGGCTCTTGATATACCCACGATCTAAGGTTAACCACCTAAGAAAGAATGTAATGCGTTGGCTAACCACCAAACAACACACAAAGATGAATTGGCTGATCACCAAATCAACAAGCCGGTTCACACCAATGAACTAGCTAAAGAACTCTCTCTCTCACTCAGAGAAAAGAAGAAAACGAAAATAAACTCAAACTTAAACTGATTTTATTCATGAAAGAGATTACATATTTATACTACTTGTACTCAAAGAGAATTAAAGAGAATTGTAGGAAAAAAGGCATAGAAAATAGAAACATTGACTAGAATATTATTAATGAGTCAAATACTCAGTCTTCCATGGAGATTGGTCAAAGATGACCCTTCGGTTCACGTTCTGGTCAAAGAAACCCTTCGGCTACTGTCCAGGTTCATCTGAACCTGATAGATGCACGGCGGTAACGATAGGGACTCCTGCGAGACTGTCTGGATGGTCTGCCGGGTGAGAATCCATGTCTGTCTTCATGTTCTTCACGACCCAAGCTAAGTCTGGCTTGACTATTATCCTTAGAATGTCGAGAAGGTCGGGAAAGACGAGCTCTGGAATGGTCAGCTCGGTTGTCTGGACGTGGTTCCAGCCTTAGCTCCATTCCGGACGTACGCGAGTCGATCCGGTACACGGCTCGGTCAGTCTGATCGGTACAATTGGATGGATGAACCTCGGTTGAATTGTTCAGAACGTCCTGATCTCTATGCGGAGCTGGTTCCATGTACTGATCCATGGACTGGGGCACATCACACGTGGTTAGTCATATCTTAGTGTCGATGGTTTTCAAATTTCATGGGTATCAGTTGTTGGGAATGTCCTAAAATCTGTTGTATTTACTCTAGTTAAAGTCGTAACGTCGAGATTCGACCGTCATATAATATTAGGTAATTATAATGCTTTGCTAGAAACCTTTTATAGTTTATGATTGAAAATTTATTACTAATATTTTATGATCATACATGGTCACACACCTAAGCAATCTGGATCATAATTACAAATACATTGGGGTTTTATATTTAATATTATATAATATATATGATATAAATATATGATAACGTACGTAACATCATGTTCATGTGTGCACTCTTCTTATTAATAAGGTTTTGGGTTTGGCCCACGATAACTTAAGTATATAATCTATACTATTAAAGCAAAATCCCTAATAGGATTATGCTCTTGATTTTTCAGTTTATTTACAAGCATTTGCCATTGCAATTTTTTCCTTTAAAAAAAATAAATATCGTCAATATTTTTCAACCAATCATAATTTTCTGTCTTTATGACCTATCATCCATTACGACATCAATTTCCAGCTAAGCAATCTAGGCCCAGTTCCGAGTAAGCTCTAGCATTTTTAAAGCCAATCAGAAAAGAAATGTATAGCCCATCGAAATCATCTTCATAATCAAACCCTATACCCTGGAATAAAAAAAGTTTTGGTGTTAAAACTCTAAACAAACCCTATTCCATAACACAATAACTCTAAAACTATAAAAATAACGTATAACTCACAAAAATCAATGTTTGAATGCTTATTAAGATAATTCATTCCACCTACCTATATATTCTTTCAAATATTCGTTTATCAAAATGCAATGTATACTTATGGACAGTATTGACATAATGGTGACACTTTAATCAAGCCAAACATATGAAAATTGAATTTGAACAAAAGGTACTACAATATATTCACAATTTTACAATTAGTGTAATTATATAAATAAAGTTATCTAAAATATTTATTAAAAATTCTATTTATCTTTTAAACAACCACTAATTTATATAGCTTGGATACCAAATCTATTCGAGAAGTATATTCTTGAACTCATTCTCTAATTTATGTGTTCAATTTTAAATAAATTGATGTACTCCTATATTATGGCGAGTATTCATAATTTTAACAACATAATATTCGCTATTTGATTCCTATAATAAATGTAAAACAAACTATAGATAAAGAAGATGATACGATTTCGCTACAATCAAGGTTCAAATAATTCAATCAATATAGATATTGCTTGGTAACTGAATTTACTAATATTAACTAGAAAATCTCGTGAGAATTAGGGTATGAATGGTGACTAGGGAACGACGAGTAATAATGTATTCCCTAACGTTCCTAAAAAATATCACCATTTACAATGAATAAATTTTTCTTCTCATTCCCTACCATTTCTTTCTTTGTAGAGAAATAAAGAACAAAAGTATTCCTTGTTAAATTTGAGAAGGAACAATCGTTCCTTTTCATTCCTGCAATTTTATTCATTTATGTTTATTCATTTATGTTCCTTTTATATTCATTCCTCATGTTTTCAGAATGGTCACCAGTATGCCACAAGTTTTTCCAAAAACATAAACGCCTCTCCCTATCGCCTCTTCCTATTATAAATAACAACGTCTCTTCCTAATCAAACTCACACCGTCAAACAAACAAATGGCTTTTAAAATGCAAATCAAAACCTCGAGTGCTTCGAATGAAAAAGTGACCGGCATTAACGACATGCTATCGATACTAACCTTTACAAAGTTTTTTTCTGTCAGATGTGATGGGAGGTTTTGGATTGTGGTGAGGTCAAAACCATTCAGTGTACTAGGGGAAGCAACGTAAAAAACTAGTCCATCCTAAGCGACATCAAGTAAGTTTGCTGTCATTTTAAAACAAAGATAATTCCTTACACTTGAATGAAATTACAACTAACCTGTTCTTGGCTCGGGCCATAGTGATTTGCGTTTACCATGTTGCATCTGGGGCAACTTAGCCGACAATCTCCATTCTGCCTGCAACCAAGAAGATGGAATGGTTCGTGTGCTGTTGAGGTTTGCTAAATTTGAGAGGATTAGAGGTACATATATAAACTTATACTAATTTCAGTGTAAACAAAATATTTTTATATATAAGCCTACCTAACATCTAGAGTACTAAATGATTAAAATGACAGGAGAACTGCAAATCTCTAATAAAATGTTTGAGAAGTCAGATGCCAGCTTTATCTCTAATAAAATTTGTCAATAACTAATTTTCGAATCTCTAAAATAGAAAAACGTATAGTTCAATCAACATTCATCAAACAACCTCCGTTTTTTCTTTTCCTAACTACCAGTTTTAGGTCCAAACCTAATTACTACAATTACTAAAATGCACGTACTTGAGTTCGTATTGCTTTGCCGTTATGTCTCTGTCCCATGTCCTTCAGATGAATAAAGCTCTGTCTCTAAACCATTAACTGCATAACCTGCACATGAATTGTATGTATAATTAAGTCAACTCACTAACTCTAAAACATTGTTATGGTATGTTTAAGTAAATTAAAAATTGTCAATACAATATTGATTCTAGAATACAAACCTTTTAAGTTTTGGTATGTTTAAATCTTTCGATGGTGGAACGTCATTTAGCTTTTTTTTCCAGTGCTTTCTCAATCAATTTCAACAAGATCTTATTCGGACACTTCAAATCATTTCAATCTCATCGATTAAACTGAAGTCATAATCTTATGTCACATGCAAAACAAATTAGAACAAAAAAAAGATTGATAGTTAGTTCTTGAGAAATCAGATTAACGGTTAATTATTTATCAAACAAAAAGACATGAAATTAGATTTAACCTTTTGTTGTCTTCATGTGCCTCTTATGACTCCGTTGAACAAATCGGAACATGTAAAGTCGACAAGCATCTCGACCTCATCGTTTTTATCACAGAAGATTTAGATTCGACATTCAAACATTGCTAAACTGAAACAAATTTATATGTATTGATGTTTGATATTTGTAAAAGATAGAACTACAAAATCTATATAATCTAAACGAAAAGTGAGAGGATATTACTGTCTATAGATCGGAGAAGTTGTGTCGTTAGTGGATCTATCACTCAATCGTCTTTTTGGTTCTGTTGAGAGCATTTTGTTGTCTTTTTTTATCAATGCAGTTTCTGGAATAAACATTAATGTGAACGTGGGCTGGACCCTATAAAATTGATTGGTAAAAAGTGATCAAAAGTTACTTAATAAAACTTTGAGTATAAAACCCACTAGATAATGAAAAATATTATAGATAACCCAATTCAAAATAGACTAATAAAGCCCAATTTATAATGAAGAAACTTATATTCAATCTAGAGCGATTTGCACCATAAATACACAAAAAATGGGAAATTTGCGGGGATGGAAGATTAGACTGTCCAAACTCAAGGCCCAGCTTCTGAAGGGGCGAAAAGATGATGGTGCCCATATTGCTCATCTCTTTCTTTTACGTAGAGAAGCGGAGGAGTTTTGCAATGAAGACATGCAAGTAATGATTACAAAATCTATATATATATCGGACCGTTTATAATTGTCTAGGTTTCTATCAAAAATTAGCATAAAAAATTGACCACTCACTGCACATAGAAAATATAAAACTTTTCGCCTGTTTAACACGGGTAACAAAACGGTATGCATGCTGAGTAAACTGTACCGACGTGTGTATTTGTTTTGCTCTATATAACAAGTGTTGGTCCGTGGGTGAAACACAAATCATAACTATCAATTTCTTAGAAAAAAATCGTCTTTAATGGCATTTTAAGGTTCTCTTCATCACTCCAGTTTGGGAAGTAATAATCAGGTCAATTATTAGTATTTATGTCGTATCTTCTGTTGTTTCCGCCGATAATGTTTGCATTTATGATGGATGCATGTCAGTCTTAACATGTATATCTTAGAAACATTATTTATCTGAACATTCTTTTTGCATGCGGTCGTTTGCTTTGTCATTACACTTTATTTAAGAGAAAAATATCTTTTCAGATGGGGAAGCTTGTAAGGCTTTAGCGTGGAGAGTGGCTCAAGGAAGGCGACGGCGCTTGGAATTTTAATGCTGATCCTACTGACTTTGGGTTTGGGGCGATGATAAGACACAATGAAACGTACAAATCTTTGCTTAACGTAGAGAGGATGAGATACGTGGTGGGGCAAGGGACTCCTGTCCTACTGTCTTACCAGTTTCCGGCATGGATTCTCGGGCCACTAGGGAGGCGATCTCTGCCGATTAGCGTCACCACAACTGCTGACATACCAGTCATGCTCAGTGTAAGGGAGTGATTCACCGAGCTCGTGCTTGTTGTGACAATCGGAGCTGAGAGATCGCTAGATTCCATTTCAACCGAAGGGACAACTTCGTTATTGGCCGAAAGCGGTTTGTTGTTGACGGTAGTCAAGACGAGTGTGCGAGAAGAGAGTATCAAAGTAAGTGTACATACATTTATATTGTTGGCCTTTTGTTTTGCATGATTGTTTTTGTTCATTTTTCTAAGAGACATGTGGCGTGTTTTTTTTGCAGGGCTCGTGGTTGGGAGAAGGATGACATGCAACATATCTATCTTGGAGGAAATTTTTAATGAGCAGGAGATGATGGTCCTGCATAGGGTTGATCTTGAGATGGACTTGGCCGACACACTCCAGGAACAAGCTGACCGGCGCTACGAATCTGTTGCTCGCGAGGTGATATTGGTGGAAGACGACGATGAAAACATGACTGATGCACAAACAGGTACAGGATTGATTTGGTAGTTTGCAGTTGTACTGGTTCTGTAAAAGCTTGGCTATATCCGGCTATTCTGTCTCGCTTATCGGCTACATTTCTTATTAACCGGTTAATATGTGTGTTGTTTACATTACATAGGTGGGGGCAATGATCATGCACCTAATCAAGATCCATCGCAATTGCCCCTGATCCAGCCACCTACAGCCCCGTCTGAGACGGAGGCATTAACAGAAGATGAAGTCCATTTGCACTTTTTAGCGGCATGTTAGGTTTTACATATTATCCGGCTATGATTAAATCTGGAGTCCACGTTTTAACTTAACCGGTTAATATATAATGATTTGGTAGGGGCGTTGCCACTTACACAACAAGCTCCGGCTCTTCCTGAAGCGGCAACCCTGAATCAAAATGAGGGCCAAATCGTCCGGCGATGGACAATGGAGACGCCGATGGATTTTTGGGAGGGTCTGATGGGTGATGACCTTGTTCTCCCTGATGGCGTGGAACCAAATCGGGCTGTAGTGGAGGGTGAAAGACGCACAACCGAGACAATATGCCTTGTAGGTGATGGAGGGGTTGCAGCAGCTCACGAAGAAAATGATGCTTCCTCTACTGGATCGTGTCCAGATTTGGAGATGGAGGTCCCTCCGCCTGTTTCTGTGCCGGATGAGACTCACAGAGGTGCTAACGCTGCACCAGAGCCTGGTAATGAGTTGCTCGCAGCGTTTGATAAATTCTTGGGTAATGAGACAATACGTTATCTCCTTTTTGATTTAACTACTGCACATGTGACAAAATGAATAATATCACCCCGGTTTTGGTATGCAACATCAAGGGGCGAAGGTAGCCAAGTGCCTCAACCCCCTCAACCCGTTGTAGCGTCTGGGAGTGGAATGTCAGTTAGTGAAAAATGTCAGGACCAGACCACTGTGGTCGTTACAGCTAAGCTCGGACTCACCATTGACTGCGGTGGTATGGGAGCCCCCGGACCCCAAGATGTGACACCTAAGAACCCAAACTCCTCGTCTGATGAAAGTGGAGCTGATGGTGGGTTTAACTAAAGTTATTTAATCGCTATCGACTGCTAATGCAATATGGGTTATTTGTAGTATTAATCGGCTTAGTGTGTTTCCTTTTAAGGTAGTGTTTTCCAACGGAATGGGTTTGTTAGCATTTTACGTGTGATATATTAGCCGTCTAAAAACCCCAAATGTGTGCGGCTAAGTGTTATGAAGAACGGTTAGACTGTTTGATTTTTCAGAGAAAAATCGTGGTGTTGTTTGATTTTGGTCATGTAATATGTATCCGGTTATGTCAGTTTGTTTTACGGTTATGTACGGCTGATGGATGTAGAATGTTATGTTCCATTCGTAAGTTATGAAATGAAGAATGTTGCTAAATGATATTGGATTGTGTTATTTAACCGGCTATTTAATCTGTATTTCCGGCTAGTTGTTTATGTATAAGTATAAGCATATTTGATGGAGTTCATGATAAGCTGTGCAATTTCTATCCATAGTAATGCAAAAATTAATTAACATGACACCAATGTGCAGGATATGTAGGATCTGGTAATAAAGACCTTTTCATTGGCAAGACTTTTGAGACTAGATATGCATTCAAGCAGCACATGGCTTTGTACGCTATGAAGAACAAATTCGTCTACCGTAGTTCAAAATCAGCACCTTCTGTTATGGTGCTCGAGTGTATTGGTCAGACATGTACTTGGCGAGTTTATGCGGTGCTAGTTAAGGGCTCAAGTATGTATGAGGTCTGTAAGATTGGCAGTGAACATAGTTGTAGTGTTGATGAGCGATCTGGGTACCAGAGACAAGCAACATCGAGCGTCGTTGGGGAGATGTTGAGACAGCAGTTCAGTGGAACTGGTGTGGGTCCGCGCCCAAGAGAGATCAGACAGGTTATGAGGGGAGACCATGCTGTCATCATCTCATACTGGAAGGCTTGGCGTTCGCGTGAGGTGGCTGTGGACATCGCAAAGGGATCTTGTGGTGCTTCTTACCAAAGTCTTCCCAACTATCTACAGAGGCTGGTTGCGGCTAATCCAGGGACCCTTGGCCATATACATACCGAATATGTAGAGGATGTTGGGTACCGCTTCAAATATATTTTCCTAGCTATGGGTGCATGCGTGAAGGGTTTTCAGCATATGCGGAAGGTTGTGGTTATAGATGGTACACATCTGAGAGGGAAGTATGCTGGCTGTCTCTTAACCGCTTCTGGGCAAGATGAGAACTATCAAATCTTCCCACTAGCCTTTGCTATAGTGGATGGGGAGAATGACAAGTCGTGGGAGTGGTTTTTCAATAAGTTGTCATCATTCGTTCCTAACCAAGATGGTGTTGTGTTTGTATCAGACAGACATGCCTCAATTTACCAAGGATTGAGCAAGGTATGGTGTAATCGTGTTATACGGTTATGTTGTTTATTGTACGTACATAAATTTTAATCTGCGGATATCTAAATTGTTATTCGGTTAAATTTGCACTTACCACTGCTGTGAAATTAATCTTTGTAGGTGTATCCGCTAGCTGGTCATTGCGCATGCATCATCCATCTGAAGAGGAACATCAAGACTCTGTTTAAGGAGAGGCAACTCGGTTATCTCGTTTCGAAGGTAGCGAGAGCTTTTAGAATGGGGGAGTTTTACACGGTCTACAGTGAGATTCGGTCCATCAATAAACAGTGTGCTGACTACCTCGTTGACATAGGTGTTGAACATTGGACCAGATCCCATTTCCTTGGCGAGCGCTACAACATCATGACAAGCAATCTGGCTGAGTCTTGGAATTCGGTCCTTAGGGACGCAAGGGAGTATCCGGTTATCCCGTTGGTGGAGTTCATACGAAAGAAGATAATGAGCTGGTTCACATCGCGACGTGATGCTATCAAAGATGTGGAAGCTGGTTTGACACCAAAGGTTAGCAGTTTGCTTGCTGCGAACTTTGAGACATGTGGTGGATATGACGTAAGGAAGGTGGATAATGATGAGTATGAAGTCCAGGACTAGAAAGGAGGGTTGTTTGTCGTCAGTTTAACAGAAAAGTCGTGCACGTGCTTTGAATTCCAAAAGCTCAGCATGCCATGTTCCCATGCAATTGCGACGGCGTTGAAAGCTAACGTTAAGGTGGAGGGATTAGTTGGTGATCTGTACACTATCAATTATCTGAAGGCAGCGTATGCAGAACATGTTTTACCGCCTGTTGAGTTGGGCAGCGGTCATAGGTTGGCTGATGATGTTGCTTCAATTACTCTCAACCCACCAGCTACGAGACGACCACCAGGGAGACCAAGAAAGAAGAGATTCTTCTCGCGTGGAGAAGTTAAGGTAAAAGCAGCAGCTGCTATGAATTTGAATAGTAGAAATGTTATTGCTTTTACTAAAATATATGCTATTGGATGCAGATGAAGAAGATACCCAGAAGGTATTGCAGCCGTTGCAAGGGGCTAGAGCATAATCGTGCAACATGCAAGCAAGCAATATAAAAAAGTACTAAGTAAGAAGAAGGGGGTTGCTGTACGAGGGGGGTTGTATGCATCGTCTGGTGGTTGCCTTGGGTTTACGATACACATTTGGTTTAGATTGCTGTTAGGAGTAGACAGTATAAATAAGTGTGTAAGTCCATGGTTGTGAATGTTATATGAATTCATATTGTTATCATAAATAAAGCATTTCCCCTTTAAATATTGTTGGTTATTTAGTTTGGATTGAGGTTATACGGCTAAGCTAATAATAACATTAGGCCACATCTATATGTAGCCGTATAATTTGTTATTGTAGAAATGGTCAAGATCACTTTGATAAAAATTTTCATCTTCATAGCGTTTACAATTAGCCGGCTATTTTAACATGGAAAATGTTACGTGAAAAAATGGACGGATAACTGGTATACACAATCATCGAACACTATGATAATGTTCATCATCATTATGCTTGGATTAGCAGGATATTTTTATAAGTAGATGGTTAAATGAATAAATAAACGGATAATTGATAAGATTCGTGTTTAGAGCACATAATTGGTTTGATTACATACTAAGACAAAAGACGTTCAAGCAAGGTGATAATTGATCTAATGTTTACGTAACAAAGGAGGAATCATGCGATTACACATATATCACATAATTAGGTCTTGTGGAAAAAAACATAGTTAGCTACTAGTTCAAGGAGAGGCGACAAATAAGTCTTTCACTCACACTGATGTTGGGTTCATGATCGTCATCGTTCTGGCTGTTGTGACGGCTATGGACGACGTCCAGCTGATTTGTTCTAGCTTCGGCGAGGCGGTGGTTATCAAGCTCCCTACGCAGCTTAGCTATAATGTTGGTTAGCCGTCTAATCTCTAAATCTTTCGCCCTAATTTCGTCACGAGCTTCTATCAAAGACCTCTTAGGCCACCCTCTAACTTCTTCTAAATCATACCATTCAAAGAAATTACAGCCATCTACCTCCTGCTAAGTAACGGCAAACAATCAAACAAAGTATACGATCGAGAAGTTTGCAAGAAAAAGAGTAAATGGGAGCGAACCTGGTATCGCGCGCAGCCCAAGAACAATCGGCATGGATTCTTGTCGGTCCACGACTTCTTGATCAACGATGGGTAGCCGCAAAGACAACATTTTTTGGAATGAACACGGTTTGAGCTGAGCGTATAAGGAGAAAAGACTTCCATGGCTTGAATGAGCAAGATCTAAAACGTGTGATTAATATAGAAGTGTCGATATCAACAAGGTGTGCATGTGATACGCGTCATCCATATGTTAAAAGATGTTATGGAGTGAGTGGATAAGATGATAACACTATATTTAGCTGGTTACATGTTGGAGTATTTGTATTGTGTATGAAAGTAAGTGTAAGACAGTAAGAATCCGTAAAAAAAATTGCATAGATCATAATGAAGTTGGGATATAAGATACATGAGAACATACGTACAGACGGACTTACATAACGCAATACATAGAAAACAACAAAAACGTTTATTATACATCCATAGCACAGAGATAATTTGACAATAGGCTGGATACTCAGATTGGCCCTACGTTTTCTTCGTAGAGCATAACAGCCAGCGTTTTTGCCTCATGGTCCAACACATCTGAAGTCAGAGATTTGCATACCTCTATGCCAGCAGCAGCGTGAGCTTGCATAAGCAGTGTGGTTGTGACGCCAGAGTCCGTTGTCTTGATGTTTTGAGGGATGTTTCTTGGCCTCTCCACCGCCAGTGCCTTGAGGTCCTTTGAACACATGTTTCAGCCGGCTTGCTTCAGGAGGTAAGGGAACATCTGACAAATTGGCGCCAGTTCTTTTGCCATGACCGAATCACTTCTCAGCGATGCGTTGCTGTCGAGGACAATCAAGGTCCATGTAGTGGAGTCAACGCAAATACCAACCCAATAATTCTTGTCGAAGTTGAATGGTAGATAGAAATGCAATGACTCGAAAGTTTGAGACTCGGGGTCACGAAGAGTTTCTAAAACGTTGGGGGTGAATACAAAGTCCTCTTTCTGGGGAGATTTGATAAATCTCGAGTAGTTCTAGGAGAGGATGGAGACAAACTTGGAGTCCGGAAAGCAGCAACTGTCACGAGGATTTGGCTGGTGTGAGGTGACAACATGAGAGTGATGCATCAGTACATCGATCATCTGCGAAACACATTATGTACGTGAGAATTAGAAAAACATGGTGTGTATCAAGCTCATTGCGTTGTGTAGGTATATACCTTGAACGAGGGTGCTCGGCTCCTGTCAGCGATATCTATGATGCCTTTGTTGCTGACTGAAATGCCACCTATAGTAATAGACCTGAAGACAGGAGAAAATGGTTTAGTTTTGGTTCGGAAGTTGGCCGGCTACTTAAAACGGTAGCACGCGATTGTTGACTTGTACAAATAGGTTTGACGGTGAACGGATATTACTACATGTAGCCAGCTGATGGCACCAAGTTGTGCTTCCCGGAACCTATTTTGAATAAGATTGTCACATTCGTACACACCAACCAATGACTTCGTGACTGCCTTCAGACGGGTGCTTTTCCGAATTGGTATGGCGGCGTCAGGCTGATGGTCTTCTGTAACAATCGGTGGAGCTTCGTTGTCCACGTTGGGCTCGTCGTCTTCTGCAGACACGCGTTCGTCTCCTGATTCAGCTTCTGATAGCTGAAAATCCTGCGTCAATCCAAGAGAAAAGGATGGCTGAGAAGTATAAAAAAATCTGGCAGAAAAGTATTTACTCGCAGAAGATTCAGCCTCGCAACGTTTTGCTCTTCAACATGCCCCTGGCCATTGGCATCGTCTTCTCCCGATGTCTTTTGGTTGATATTTGTGTCCTCATTGACCATATCAGCATAACCACGGGATGTGGCGCGTTGCGGCTCGGGGATGGTGGTCTGAGTACGTGATCCCTGCGATGACAGACAGAAGAGTGGGTTAAAATTTGAGGTAAAATTTGCTTAAAATATATTGGTAACAACGCTTATACCCCTGCGGTTGTGTCTCCGTGAGTATTCTGGACACTCGCTACAACAAAGTTTATGTACTCTGTCGCCTCTGCTAGACCATTAGGATTAGGCTGTCTCGTTTGTGGCTGACCATTGGAGTCGGCTACGGGTGCGTCAGCCATTGGGTTGTCTTCCACTGAGCGCGAATGAGACTGAGAGGATAAAGATGCAATGGAGTCTAGTATCGTCTTAAAGCCGTTCTGAAGAACAAGCAGTTGGGCTTAGTTTTCGGAAATGCGTTTTTTCACGACCTCTTGCAACTGATCAAATGATTCCCGTAGGTCATCGACCTTGCCTTCGACCCTATCAATTTGCCTTTTGATCTTAGCTTGTACAAGTGAGGCAATGAGCTCTGCATCAACGGGCGCTTGTGTTGGTGTTGGTATCGTTTGGCAGGGGGTTTTCCTCTTCTTTTTCTTTTTTGCTAGTGCTTCAGCCTCAGCCTCCTCTCTCATGCGCTCTACGTCAGCAGAGGTAGCTCCCCCTATGAACAACTTCTTTGTAAAGTGGGCACCGTCTCTGATGAGGCTCACCATTTTGTCTACGCTGTCATCGTCTTCATCATCGGAAAAAAAAGCAGTCTTCGTTGATCTCGAAGTCAGTGTCTGGCTGGATAATCGAAGTCACACGAACCTACAAAAAAATAAATCATCAAATGAGAGTCTTGAGGTATGAGGTTATAAATAGACTACACTATTGGGGGCGGCTAATTGCTTGGGGGTATGACCCCTATAGAAACTAGACACATTTGTGGCCGGCTAGTTTTTTGGATATGTGACCATGAACTTTGTTATCCGGTTACACGAAATATCATTGCAGCTAGCAAAGAAAAGACAAGAAAATGTTGATGAGTTGGAGCCGTTTACATTGTCTGCAGTATCCAGAGTCCTGGCATGAGTTTTATACCATTCTTGGACGGGGGG
>NC_027756.1:25799603-25807046 GCF_000695525.1 Brassica oleracea var. oleracea
GGGGGGAAAGTGAAGTCACCATCATCGTCACCCGCAGCATCCGTTGGTGAATCTTGACGAACTAACTCTGTTAAAGCTGGAACTGCTTTTGTCATGACCATGTGAAGGGACTGCACGTAGCCTTGCAGGGTAATTGTGCTTTGAGTCAGAGCTACCTCGTCTCTCTCTTTTATGCTACTCATGAGCATTTCAAAGGATACCCGACCCCACGGGTACGCGAAGAACTCATCAAAATCTCTGATTTTTTTTGGCTTGTTCAAGTAATATTTTGGGAACGTGTGTTGTAGGCAGTATCACGTATGCGAGTACAGCCAGGCAGGCATACTTTATCCGTGCATCTGGGTCGGTGATAGTCTTGCGCTTGAGCATCCTGATAACAGATGTTGCAGTTACTTCCTTCAACATGCCGAAAAGTGTTGTATAGTACGGCTGTTCAGAGATCTTTTTCTTTGCCTCTTTCTGCGGCTTTTTCGGGTATTTCCCACACGGAAGACCGGGGACGATGAGAACCTTATTGGGTTTTCAGAAAACAGAAACCAAGCTTCGTATTTCTTGCAAACTTTCAGCTGTCTCGAAAGCTTGTATCGACCTAGATGGCCAGAGTATGGCGTCTTGTCGGCTAGCTCTAGGAATCTCCCAAAAGGAGATCTTTTTAAAACCTCGATTTCGCCTTCTTCTAACGAATCTATTATGTGGCCAAGTGCACCGGGTTTGTGGTATGGTGACACTCTCAAGCCGACGGGTTCATGGCCTAGAGCAAACATTCTTCTGGGTAGATAATTGGTCTCCGCCATGACTGTCTATAACGAGAGTCGAATCCCTAAAAAATGTATAAAAGGTAATTGATTGAGAACGGACTAATAATTGACTGCGAACTAAACAAAAAAAAGACAGATGGTTTTTGACTTACGGTGGTTTCGCGATGAAATAAGGAACAGAGAGACCGGTGATGTTCCACGAGGAACCGAGAGAAAATTAAAGGCGGAGTCAAGAAGGAGATTTGTTGAGCATGATAGCGAAATGTGACAGTTTCAGTTGTGATTGAAAACTATCTTCGGGAGAACTTGAACATGGAGATCGATGAGGTTTCTAGAGAAAACGAGATGAAAATGAAAGATGAGTGAACATGGATTTTGAGAGAGACAGAAAGAAAGAGAAGTTACAGTTTCTATTGAATGCATGTAATCGGTTATCGTATTTATTCTGACAAGCTTTCTCACGCGTGATATAGGTACATAGAGTGTTTGTATATGCGTAAAGACGCGAGTGATTTAGTTCGGAGTAGGGGCAGGATTGTCATTAAAAAAAACACATCATCGCTAAAGACCATTTTCCATCCGTACAAAATAGGCAGTTATGTTTGTATAGGAGTGCCAATTTCTCTTCAATTTATATGCACACTCTATATTATATAAAATTATTAAGAAATTAAATTTATATATAAATTTTAAATACTAATAAAAATTAATGTATTTTTTGTATAAATATACAACTTCATATAAAATGTCTTAACAATCAACACAATTATAACTAGATTATATAATGTGCAATTCTCTCGAATATCACTTTTTAAGATTTTTTTCACAAAAATAACATTCAATAAAGAAAATAATCGAAATAGCCCATTTTTATTTTGACAGTTTTAATATTTTTTATTTTTTATTTTTTTAAATTGAAACACTATTTTCAAAATTCCATCATTTAACTCCAAATCCTAGGGTATAAATATATTTTTATTTTTTAATAAAACTTTTTTTGGTCATTTTTTTCATTGAGAACTATTTTTGTGAAAAAAACTTAAAAATTGCTATCGTAGATAATTTCTCTTATATAGTCTTATTTATAAAGATATAATTCTATTAGTTAGAAAAATTAATAGAAACTTAAAAGAAAAAATTATGCGCTTTAAAAGTGCGGATCAAACTCTAGTATTAATTATAAATGAAGACGTGACTAAGGGTTTTGCAAGCTAAAAAAAACAAAAAACTTTACGGCGTGAAACGAAACCCTAAGACTAATAAACAAAGACAAAGGAGTTTGTCAAGGTTTTAAGATTTGATCTCGACGGCAATAGCATCCCGTACTAATCCAGTTTGTGTGTGTGGATACCGGTAGATGCATGACGTTTGTAGTGCTAGAAATCTCGACTTGGTTTATTCATCTTTCTGCTGCAGAATAACCAGATATATTCGAAACTAAGATCTAAATTTGTTTCAGTATTTCCATGAGATCTAGGCAAACTAAATTCATAAATCGTTATAAACCAGTATGAATTCCAATAGTGGTATCATAGCCTACGTGTATAATATTGAAACTAAATTTGGATAAATATAATTTGTGTATGTATTAGATACATACGTTGATGTCAAATTAGTATTTAAAGGATTTCTAGCAATCGTGTTAACATATGAATATATGGTTTCAGTTCTTGTAACTTTGAAACGTCAATGCGTTTGTGTTCATAGTCGATTTATGATTTGATCGCAAATATCTCGTAACTACTGTCTAAACCTATTACATATATTTAATCTGTTAAATATTCGTATAATGGAATCAAATATAAAGATATGTATGACTTTTGATTTGGGCCTATCGGTCACGAAAAGAAATTTGAAACTCTCTTTTCTTGCATACCATATGCATATCAAAACACTCCATTATTGAATGCGTCTTGTCTTCTCTACCATTTTTATCTACCATAAAAAAGTCATGCTAACCTTATAAGGTTCATTTCATTAATTACATTTATTTAATTATTTATATTAATCTATTCAATATAAAAAGATATTAATAATAAACTAATTTTAACAGTAAATTTAAATTTTATTTTTAGTTATAACAAAATGTTGAGAAAAATCTAACAAAATCTTACTAAAAATTTAAAATATTTTATTTAAATTAATACCATTGATTAATTTCGTAATTAATAATATATACTATTATACATTAATTTAAATAAAATTTTATTATAAAATAAAAGTGTACGCTATTTTTCAAATTTTATAATTATATTTTATATCTTCTTTATTAAAAGAAATACCATAAAAATCATAATATGTCTATTTCACCAATTACATCTATTTGACTATTTAAGTTAATCTATATGATATATGCCATGTTCGGAAACTCGCTACGCGCTATCCGTTCGGCGATCCTGGCCTAACGAGTTATCGGAAAATCGGAAATAAATCGGGGAGTACTCGGGGATTTATTTTAGGGCTATCATTAAATTTCAGGTCATATATAATATATTTTGATAAGGTAGCAAACAAGATGAATTGGTCCAGTGGGTTTTGTTGTACTCCTTTCGCATAAAAGACCCGGGTTTGAAGCTCCTGCTTGCACATTTTGTGTGTGTTTTATCATTTTCGTTAAAAAGGGCAAAAGTGTAATATACTCTTTGTCTTCCTCGACCTAAAACTCTAATCTATAGCCGCCTCTCTATTTTTTTTCAACAAAGTTCTTTTTTTTGTGGTGATTTCCTTCGTTTGTGCTTTCTTTCTTCTATTTTGTTAAAGATATATGATAGATCTATGATAAAAAAATATCGATTTTGATCTTTAAAAAGGTAGAGTTTTATCTTTCCAGAGTTCTTGTCCGATTATAGTAAAATCGAAACGGAGCCTTCCTGCGGAGCGATTTCTCGCCGTGGAATCTGTCAATCTGGCTGAGTTATAGAACATGGGATATATAACATTTCTAAATTTTTTTTATAAATTATATAAATATTAATAAATAAATTTTAACTGTAAATTTAAATTTTATTTTTACTTATAACAAAATATGTTAAAAAAGCCTAACAAAATTTTAAAATATTTTTAAATTAATGCAGCGATTGATTTCATAATTAATAATATATTATTATTATAATATATTTACTTATAAAATCCCACAATATTCTAAAATAAATAACATAGAAATATAAGTTATGCTAAGAAAATATCAGTTTTATAGCATAACTAAATAAAATTTTAAAATGTATTGTATTCAATCTGTAAAAATTAGAAAAAATGAAGGAGATTCTCAATTTTTTTATTTCATACTATGAATTTATTTTACCAAACTCGAAAATATATTAATATACAATAGCAATTAATAATAAAGTAAAATATATAAAACAAATAATTATACATTAATAATATCGAATAAGAAACATAACCAATAACATTATAGATTTACACAATATATAACACTAAAATGGAAATATCTTTTAAAGTTTTGCGATGGTATCCATTATATATTTATAAAATGAAAATCTAACCGCACGGATGTGCGGGTGAAAAATCTACTAATTAATTAATAAGGTAATCGTGTGTTATTGTAATACATAAAGTGATTCTATAATTAATTTGCATGTGCGACAGTGCGAGCTATTAAACCGGCTAAACCAATTTTGGTTTGATTGGTTAATATGATTAACCAGGTTCAATAGTATTAATCTTTTGTTTAGAACTAATAAGATTAGATTCTGAAATTAAATGTATATTAATTAATAGTTTTAATTAGATTAAAATTAATTTAATTATTTATAATCCAATTAGAATACATATAAGATATGTATTAGTTATATTTATATTTTATATAAGATATGTATTAGTTATATTTATATTTTATATAAGATATGTATTAGTTATATTTATATTTTATATAAGATATGTATTAGTTATATTTATATTTTATATAAGATATGAAACTTAAATATAAAATTAAATTGGATTAAAATTTATTCCTCAATAAAATTTCAAATATTTTGATGTCCACCCAATCTTATCAACTATCAAGGCTCGTTTTGTTGTAAGATGGGCTTGCCAAAGCAAGGTGTCTGCAATTACATGAGTGAAGTAGATGGTAACGGTTACCATATGAATATAAGATTGGTTCACTTGACTAAGTTATCAAAACGGTTTCGGGCTTAGAGACATAGGTTGGATAAGACATAAGATGTCATCTGACAACCAATAATTATATTGGATATGATTAGCAAAGTGTTGCTTACCTAAATAGCTAGACGTTCGGGCGATGAGCCAAAGCTCACTCGAATTTTAGCGAAATATGGATCTTGGATTATTATATTCATTTGAAAAAAATGTTTTGAATATAATATGAGTTCTTTTAATTGTTGAGATTCCTCTAATTCATGAACATCATATTAATATTTGCTATTCTTCTACTCTTGAAAAGTTAACTCCTCACAATCCACTTTCATTGCGATATGCCCTTGAGAATGACACATTGAATGGATAAAAATTTTCTCCAACGGTATCGAAACCCGAGAATTGTTCTCAAACAAGAGTGTAAAACTTTAAAGGAAAGGATAAACCAAGCTGGATTGCGAATCCTAGCCAGCTTGATCTTTTTCCTAAGTTTAAACCCTACTTGGAAGATCTGAAAAATAAAAAGACTTTTGAAACATCG
This sequence comes from Brassica oleracea var. oleracea, assembly GCF_000695525.1. Lineage (NCBI taxonomy): Eukaryota > Viridiplantae > Streptophyta > Magnoliopsida > Brassicales > Brassicaceae > Brassica > Brassica oleracea. Next base: position 25,805,019 of record NC_027756.1, read on the forward strand.
TCTAGGGGTATTTATGTTATATAAGTAAATGTTACTACTTCTGGTTTACTTCTGGGGTATTGGATACCAGCTGTGGTGCTCATATTTGTACGAATATGAATGGCCAAAGCAACAGTAGAATTTTGGAGAAAGGACAAAGTGGACCTACGCTTGGGAAATGGAGCAAGGGTTGCTGCATTAGCTGTGGGAACATTTCACTTGTCTTTACCTTCAGACTTGGTTTTAGAACTTAAGAATTGCTACTATGTACCTGCTATAAGTAGAAATATTATTTCCATTCCTTTTTTGGATTTGGAAGGATTTCAGCTTTCAGTCAAAAACAAGTGTTGTTCTTTTGATCGTAATTATATCTTTTATGGTAGTGGTCCATCAGAGAATGAACTTTATATTCTAGACCAAAGCGTGCATGTCTATAATATCAGTATCAAAAGATTCAAGTCTAACGACACGAATCAGACTTTTCTTTGACATTGTCGTTTGGGATACATAAGTGAGAAACACATTTAAAAAAAACTTCATAGTGATGGACTTTTGAGCTCATTTGATTATGAATCATATGAAAAATGTGAATCTTGTTTGTTGGGTAAAATGACTAAGGCTCCTTTTACTGGACAAGGTGAATGAGCCAAAGACTTGTTGGAACTTATACATACTGATGTATGCAGACCAATGAGTATAAATGCTAGAGGAAACTATCAGTACTTCATTACATTTACTGACGACTTCAGTTGATATGGTTATGTTTATCTAATGAAACATAAGTCTGAATCATTTGAAAAGTTCAAAAAATTTCAGAATGAAGTACAAAATCAGCTTGACAAGAAAATAAAAGCTCTTTGATTTGATCGAGGTGGAGAATATTTGAGTCAAGCGATTAATGATCATCTAAGGGAATGTGGAATTGTTTCACAACTCACTCCTCCAGGAACATCACAATGGAATGGTGTGTCCCAAAGGAGAAATCAAACTTTATTAGATATGGTTCGGTCTATGATGAGTCATACAGATCTTCCACCATCTTTTTGGAGATACGCACTAGAAACGTCTGCGTTTACGCTAAATAGATGTCCATAAAAATCAGTTGAGAAGACATCATATGAGATGTGGAATGGAAATGTTCCAAATCTATCTTTTCTGAAATTTGAGGTTTTAATGCTTATGTCAAACGTATGTTTACTGATAAGCTTGGGCCTAAATCTGATGAATGCTACTTCATTGGTTGTCCTAAAGAAACCAAAGTTTATTACTTTTACTACCCCACCGAGAACAAAGTGTTTGTTGCTCATAGTGGTGTTTTTCTTGAGAGAAATTTTCTTTCTGAGAAGAACAGTGGGAGTAAAGTACAACTCGAAGAAGTTCGAGAAACATAGGAGATGGTTTCATCATCTTAGGAAGATGATCAATTAGATTTTCGAAGAGTCGTAGAATCTACACCTGTGGAACCTGAAGTGTGTAGGTCCGAAAGGACACGTCACGAACCTGATAGATATGAGGTTTAAGTGACGGATCATCATGATCTATTGATAATAGAGAGTGGTGAACCAACTTCCTTTGAGGAAGCTATGATGGGCCCTGACTCGGAGTTGGAATCTTCGTTTTAATGAGGCAATCAAAGAGTTTTGATTTCATTAGAAATAAAGAAGACTAGTGGGAGCGCAGTTTTCCTTGGTGTTGTATGTAGATGACATACTTTGAGGTTGTTTCTTAATGAAAGACATAGAAAAAGCTACATATATCCTTGAAATAAGAATCTATAGAGATAGATTAAATAAGACTATTGGATTATGTCAAGATACTTATATCGATAAGGTCTTACATAGATTCAAGATGCATGATTCCGAGAAAGGCTTTTTGCCAATGTCTCACGGCATTACTCTTAGCAGGACTCAGTATCCTTCGACACAGGATGAGCGAGAGCGCATGAGTAAAATCCCATATGCTTCTGCTAAAGGATCTATCATGTATGCCATGATCTGTACTCGTCCAGATGTTGCACGTGCTTTGAGCATGACGAGTCGATACCAATCT
>NC_027756.1:25807120-25812661 GCF_000695525.1 Brassica oleracea var. oleracea
CATGGAGAAATTTATGAGCTTGTTGTAAGTGGTTACAGCGATGCCAATTTTTCAAAAATAACAAAGGTGATTTTCGATCACGAGTCGGTTTCATCTTTTGTCTTAATGGAGAGTGGTGGGTTGGAAGAGTTCCAAGCAAAGCACCATAGTTTAGTCTCAATGGATGCAAATGTTGTTGATCCATTGACCAAGCCTCTTCCATGGCCTAAGTATGAGAGTCATACTGCAGCCATGGGTATTAACTTAAGATGTGATCCTGATTTTAGTGGGAGGCTTTATGTTTATGATATGATGTTCATATTGACATACATTTGATTATGTATTCAAACAAATGAAATTGTTTCAGATTTATTTGATTATTGGATAATTAAATAAATGTCTCAAAATAATTTATATCATTCTGATAGGTCATCAAGTATGTGATTTGATCATGAAACTCTATAAGTGAAAGATGCTATAGATTATTGAGGTCCCTAGTCAAGGTTGTTAACGTTGGACATTAATAATTAACCGAGAAAGAGTTTCATGGAATCATTCAATATGTGGTATTGAAGTCAATCACATGGATATGTGTTAGAGAACACATGATCGAACTGACCCGCTAAGAGAACTCTACAAGATTGTTATATGAGTGTCATAAGAGTTTCTCATTACGACTATAGAGTATGGTCCTTAGACCTGAATTCATCATGATTCTTTACATGTGGATTAGTTCACTTTGACCTTGTCAAACGTCAGCCGTAACTGGTGATTATAAAGACATTGATTAGGTGAAGTTTGTAAGGAACATGGATGGAACAAGATGAGATTTGTCTCTCCCATATAACGGGAGATAAATATCTTTGGGCCTATCGAAGATTTGATACTGAGAAATGCATGGCCGTGCTCAAACGAGGTGAATGTCAGTCATTTGTTTTATCAGTATAAATCAGAGTTCGATAAAAATGATTTAGCTTAGTAAGGATGACACTAGTTCTTGCCTTATGCTAAGATCGAGATAGGGCCGGTCTTGGGAAAAACCTAACGAAACATTGGCTTTGGGCCCCCAAAAATTTTGGAAAAAATTACATAGAAAAAAACTTCCAAAATTTTTTTTTAGGCCCCCAAATTTACAAAAAAACGTTTTAGCTGGAATTTTTTAAAAACCGCCTACGGCCCCCTAAATCTCAGGGCCGGCCCTGGATCGAGATATAGAGACAAAATGATTATGGGAATAGATGATTCCAGTATAAGTGGGAGATTGTTGGGAATGTCCTGATATCTGTTGTACTTACTCTAGTAGATTCAACCGTCATATAATATTTAGTGATTAGAATGTTTTGCTAGAAACTGCTTATAGTTTTTGAATTGAGAATTAATTACTAATATTATATGATCATGGTCACACACCTAAGCAATCTGGATCATAATTACAAATACATTGGGGTTTTATATTTAATATTATATAATGTATAAAATATAAATATACGATAACGTACGTAACATCACGTTCCTTTGAGCACTCTTTTTATTAATAAGGTTTTGGGCTTGGCCCACGATAACCTAATTAGGTTTATAATATTGATTATAAATGAAGACGTGACTAAGGGTTTTGCAAGCTAAAAAATAATAATAACTTTACGGCGTGAAACGAAACCCTAATATTAATAAACAAAGACAAATGAGTTTGTCAAGGTTTTGAGATTTGATCTCGACGGCACTATCATTTCGTACTGATCCAGTTTGTGTGAGTGTGGATATCGGTAGAGGCACGATGTTTGGAGTGCTAGAAATCTCGACTTGGTTTATTCATCTTTTCGCTGCAGAACAACTAGGTATATTCGAAACCGTAAGATCTAGATTTGTTTGGTATTTCCATGAAATCTAGACAAGCTGAATTCATAAATAAATTATAAATCGTTATAAACCGGTATGAATTCCATGGGTATGAGTCCTTTTTCAGTACAGAAAAAAGTTCCATGGCATGTGTGTATAAGAGTTCTGATGCTTCTGTCTTTTTTTTTCTCTTTGAATTAGGTTTCTCTTTAAGGCTGGACTTCAACCCTTGGAAATCAAAGTTTACGGCTTCCTGTTCGACCTTTGATATGCTCAATTAATCCCAAGAGCACTCTCTCAAATAAGAGATCGATATAGAACTTGGGAATCAAATCTCAAAAGAGCTAAATCAATAATAGAAAGCAATAAATCAAGATAAAACAATAAATCAGTTTGTAAAAAGGCTGCTAGATCCAGGATATCAAACATGCAATCAAAAATTGGATAAATAGTTGCTAAAGGTTTATTAAGTTCAGTTCTAAAACTCAAATTCAAATATTAATTATCCAACTCTCGCTGCAATATACTATCTATATCTTAACCATTTAATATGGAAGCTTATGTTAATAGGCCTATTCTAATGTATACATTGGTCCATTTATTTACTTATAAATTATCTTACTAATATGATCTATTAGTATGTAAATTGACTTTCGGTGCATTAGATTAATATATATACCAAAATGGATTTATATAATGAAACTATATGAAAAATAAAATAAGAGCTTCACCATTCTAAAAATAATATATAATATATTCTATATATCTATTGTCTATAATATATTCTATATATATGTTTATATATATTGATTTAATTTATATTCCAATTTTTACAATGTAAAAGTACATTCATATAAACACACAACTAAATGAATTTTTAACTAAAGGAATTAAGGGTCTGATTGGTATAACCGTAGCGGTTGCGGTTGCGGTTGCGGGAGTTTACGGATGCGGGTGGTTGCGGTTTTAAGGGATTTGTATGACTGATATTGCGTTAGAAATTGGTGCATTTGCGGAATACTTATGACTGGTTAGCCACTAAATACAACAGCAGTTAAATAATAAATTAACAATATTTACATTTTATATAATTATAAAACATTGAACATCATAATATTATAATAAATATAAAAATTACATTAAAAAAATTATATTTTGAAATATTTAAAATTATAGAAACTATTTTTTATTTTAAAAATTTATAATATAAATTAAAATATAATACATATATTTTAGTATTTCTATTATTTCAATTTAAATTTTTTATTTTTATTTTTGTATTTATATTGTTTTTAAAAAAAGAAGAAAAAAATTTACTTTCCTTCAACCGCAAATGCTAGCTGAAACTAGCTTTTAAATTTAAAAGGTTTAGAGCAGTTTGAAGCGGTTTAAAACGGTTTAAGTGATTGTTACAAAATGCCAACAACCGATACTAACCGCAAAAGCTGAGTTTGCGGATGATAGTGGGAAAACCACTCATGCCCTAAATGTATTAAATAATTAAAGGAATTCAATTTATTAAACAAAAAATTACAATGTGTAAACAATAAGAATGTCATGTTTAGACATGTCATTTAAAACAGAAATGCAATATAGTAAATATTATATATTTATAGTATTAAAATATTTATAAATTATTTATTTTTGTTTTTAAAAATGACATCCGCAGAAGCGTGCGAGTCAAAGTCTAGTATAATGTTAAAGACAAAATCTGTACATTACATTGGAGAAAGTTATTATAAATGAGTGTAACAAATGGGGGAATCTTTCTATAAAAAAGCACAGTAACATTTAAATCTTTATCACTACCGAAATATGCAATCTTTCTATAAAAAAGCACGGTAACATTTTAATCCCGGAGGAGATGAAAAATTCCAAAACGGAATATGTCCCAACTTTGATGTGATTCTCTTATCATCAATCCAAGTTTTGTCAACATAAAATAGAGTAAAAGATCTTATGAGATTAACCGGGTAGGCAGCAAGGTCATGTTGGGCCAAAATTAACCCAAGTGGGTAAAATAATATAAGACAAGAGTTGAAGAGAAATGAGCCTACGAATTAATAAAAAATATTTTGGTTTTAATGAAGAAAATGGGGAAAGTCCCACAACAGTTGTTAGAGCCAAGAATAAGTAGTATAAATAAGTCTTCTGTTGTAAAAGAATGGGGAATTCTTCTGTGTATTATTAATGAATCATAAGGTTCTTTATATAGGGATTACAAAGAATAGATAAAAGAAACGTATCTAAAACCTAATTCAACTGGAAATAGGAAAACTACTAAAACATAGAAAAGGAAAGTCGTGGCCGCCTCTCATCCTGCGGTTGGGCCTTGCCATGGCCGATGGGCTTTCTCTTCTGGTCTTGGTTATGGGCCATCCTCTTAATGATTTATAACACTCCCCCTTGGATGCCATAACCATATGAGTTTGTAACATGCTTAATGTTGCCTCGTTAAAACATTTCTAGGATAACCAAAAACCCAATGTGGGAAAAAATGGAAACCATATATAGGAAAAAGAGTACAACGCATGAAACTCCCCCCTTATGAATGCATCACTGAAGATCCTTCAGTTGGCGCATTCCTATCTGATAAATGAGCTTCTTGAACGTTGAGGTTGACAAAGACTTGGTGAAAAGATCGGCTCAATTGTCACTGGACCGAACTTGAACCACTTGAACTTCTTTAGCCTTCTGCAGGTCGTGGGTGAAGAAGAATTTGGGTAAGATATGCTTTGTCCTATCTCCTTTGATGTATCCATCTTTGAGCTGAGATATGCAAGCTGCATTGTCCTCATAGATGATTGTTGGCTCTTCTTTTCCCACGGCCAAACCACTCTCTACACGGACGTGGCCGGTCATGTTCCTCAACCACACAAGCTCACGGCTTGCTTCATACATTGCTATGATCTCGACATGATTAGAAGATGTGGCCACTAAGGATTGTTTTGTAGAACACCAACATATTGCTACTCCACCATATATAAAAACATATCCAGTCTGAGATCTAGCATTATGTGGATCAGATAAGTATCCTGCATCAGCATATCCAACCAAACTCTCTCTTGGCCGGTTGGTATAGAACAAACCGAGATCTTTTGTTCCTTGCAGGTATCTGAACAAATGTTTTATTCCATTCCAGTGCCTCTGAGTTTGGCAAGAGCTAAATCTAGATAATAGATTCACGGCAAAACAAATGTCTGGTCTAGTGTGGCTAGCCAAGTAAATTAAATCTCCAATGGCACTTAAGTAAGGCACTTCCGGACCGAGCACTTTCTCGTCCGGTTTCTTTGGTCCAAACGGATCTGTCTCTAGGTCGAGAGACCTCACGACCATAGGACTCGACAACGGATGAGCATGGTCCATATTAAACTTCTTGAGTATCTTTTTTGTATATGCCAACTGATGCACAAGGATTCCATTGTTCACATACTCAAGTTGCAGTCCCAAATAGAACTTAGTTTTTCCTAAGTCTTTCATTTCGAATTCTTTCTTTAGACATTCAACTGTTTGGAAAATCTCTCCAGGGTTTCCTATTATATTCAGGTCGTCCACATATACCGACATGATTACAAAACCCTTGTTGTCGAATTTCTTGATAAAAATACATGGACTTATTGAAACATTCTTATAACCCTCTTTCACTAGGTACTCTGATAATCTATTGTACCACATTCGACCTGATTGTTTCAAACCGTACAAGGCTTTATTCAGCTTAATGCAATG
>NC_027756.1:25812856-25814466 GCF_000695525.1 Brassica oleracea var. oleracea
GCCTCTTTTCTTTAATGATTCTAACTCCACGTTTATAGCTTCTTTCCATTTGATCCAATTTGATCTTTGCATGCATTCATATATGGACGTGGGTTCTAGATCCTCATCTATTTCCATGATCTCAAGTGCTACCTTATATGCAAATATATCATCGAGGTCGATATCTTTTATGTTCCATTGTGTTCCAGACATTATATAATTGATCGAGATCTCTTGATTATCCGAACTTGGTGTACCCTGAAGTTCAGCGTCCCGAACCTCATTGTATGGTACCATTGGTCGAACCGGTTCATTCGGTATGGCCGGCCCACTTGGCTCGACCAGTTTGGTCGGCACGGCCGGTCCATCAATGTCATGGACGGTTTCTTTAATGCTCTCAGGTCCAGCACCTCTCTTGGACTTCCGAGGCTGTTTATCTTTGGAACCAATAGGTCTACCATGTTTTAAACGTTGTTTAGACTCTGTAGCAACTTGTCCTTGTCCCTTCTGGACTTATATTCTTATAGGTGCATTACAAGCCGGTATGTATGACTTAGTCACTCTATTCGGGTCAGCAAATGAATCTGGCAACTGATTAGCTAGCTTTTGTAGATGTATAATCTTTTGGACTTCCATATCACATTCTTTAATCCGAGGATCTTGCCAAGATATTGATGGTCGAGACCATTCTATTTCTTTTATCAACCGGCTGTTCTCTCCCCCTAAGGTCGGATATGCAGACTCATCAAAGTGTGAGTCTGCGTATCTGGCCTTAAGCAAATCACCCGTGGTTGGCTCAAGATAATTTATAATGGTTGGGGAGTCATATCCAACATATATTCTCATCCTTCTCTGTGGTCCCATTTTAGTTCTCTGTGGTGGAGCAATTGGAACGTAAACGGCACATCCAAATGTTTTGATGTGGGACACGTCTGGCTCATGACCCGTAAGTAATTGGGATGGTGAATATCTATTCTCACTAGATGGCCTGATGCGAATCAGTTCTGCTGCATGTAATACTTGATGTTAGGAGTTTTCAAGGCTCATAAGACAAATGTTGTAGTATAGCGATTCCTCTTAAACCCATTTCGGATTTCAGATTAATCATACAAAGGGATACAACAATGAATTAGAAACACAGAATTGCAATAACTAGATGAACAAAGATGATTCAAGAGATGAACTTTCCAAAGGTTTTTCTTAAGAACAAAAGATAATCTGTCTGGTGGCTGCTAAAGGTACTTAAAACATAGGTTTTCAAAAGTAAAAACGTGCATAATGAAATGACCAAAAAGCCCTTGAGTAGAAATGAATTCGAGCAAACATAAAGCGCGCAGCGACCTCCAGTTGTCGCTCCGAGAGGTCGCTCCAGGCTTCGGGAGCGACCTGGAGGGGTCACTGCGAGACGTCGCTCTGGGTCGCTCTTCGCGAGCGACCTCGCTGTGTCGCTCCGGTCACGTCGCTCCCAGCTGGAGCGACCTTATGGTGTCACTCCGGAAAGTCTCTGTAAGGTCGCTCTCGTGCCTCCGAGCGATGGAGACGCGAGCGACATCGGGGTGTCGCTCTGGCCAAGTCGCTCTGAAAGGGTGTCACAGCGACTTCACGGTGTCGCTCCGGTGAGGTCGCTCCCA
>NC_027756.1:25814486-25815510 GCF_000695525.1 Brassica oleracea var. oleracea
CCCCTTTATCACCTCTTTTGAGCTCCAAATGCATCCAAATGTCTCCAAGAACTTCATGTGGTACTCCAATACCTGATAAAGACTCATGTATGCAAAATTCAACCTAAACATGGCTAAATCCTAGTCTATATGATCAAAATGCAGATGGTGAATGGATAAAACAGTGGAAATATGCGAGATATCAACTCCCCCAAACTAGTTCTTTTACTTGTCCACAAGTGAACTTTCTAGAACTCATAGAGAGAGAGGGTTGAAGGTGGGAGCTCATAGCCAAAAGAAACACAACTAGCACTCAATTCAACATCTAATCCAACGTGAGCACACTCTCTTATTACACTCTAGCTTCTCTAGGCCTATCTCAACTCCTTTTGACCTTACACTCATCATCAAGCATCCAAACATTCAAATCAACCTAAACACAACTAGCACACAAATTCAACATCTAATCCAACGTGAGCACACTCTAGCTTCTCTAGGCCTATCTCAACTCCTTTTGCCCTTACACTGATCATCAAGCATCCACACATTCAAATCAACCAACTCTCACATTCATAGTAAGGGAAAGCTTTTATTCAAATGGGTCAAGAGGTTCAAAATCCATGATCTTTTAAAGTGGTTTACTCTCAAAACAAGTAGCCTTGACATTGCACATAATATATCTAAGAAAGGGACCAACTCATGCATACAATGCTCAATCTCCATTGTTCTACCCTTTTCCCAAACATACAAGTTACACAATCACTTCCCAATGTCAAACTCAACTCCCATCTCTCACCAAAAGATCCCAAGAACACTTTGCACATAAAACTCCTTTTCTTTGAAATCTGTAAAGGATTTTCTCAACTTCTAAACAAATCTTAGCTCTAAACAACTTTGCTAGCCCCATTTTCTTTCTTTTTCTCTTTTTTTTTTTCGGGGCCAAAACTTTTCATAAACTCGAGCTAGACGTTTATCTATTAATTCCAATAAGATTATCCATTTAAACACAAAGAGTCTATTCTTTTCCTTCGAACTTTTCATGCTT
>NC_027756.1:25817359-25818742 GCF_000695525.1 Brassica oleracea var. oleracea
ATCTTCAAGTGCCCCAGCATTGCCTCAATATCAGAATCGAGACCCACCTCCTTCAGCAAATCAAGGTCAGCGAATCTGGTTGGAGTCCAAGTTACCCCATTCAGCAAATGATGATACAGCTCTTCTTCAGATGGAGTTTTTGCCCTGTCTCTATCCTCAGCAACCTCCTTCCCCTTGGACATCTTGGCCCTCTTTGTAGGAGCCTGCTCATCTGCACTTTCATCGCCACTCTCCTCATATGTGGCAACTGCTATACTCTTTCCTGCCCTCTTCTCTTGCTCCTTTGCCTTCTTTGCAGCCACTGTTTGCTGTCGAGAAGTCCTTTGTGTCCCAGAACCAGCTCGTTCCGAGGCTAAAGCCTTTCCTCTCAACGAAGACTCTTGACTTTCAGGTTCTTGCCTCTCAGCCTCCGACTTTCCCTTAGTTTTCCTAACCATTGTACCTTGCCTTGGATGAAAGGAAATGGGGAATGGGTAGTGAGGAATAGACTGTTGGGGCGAAAGCTTGGATTTAGAAACAAGAACTAGGAGATCTGGGTGAGAATTGAGAAAGTTAGGAGATTTTTGGTGTGAGTTTGTTGAGAGAGTATGGGTGTTTGTGAAAGGAAGGGAGAGTGAAAGAGATGAAGGTCGTGGGTATGGGTAGGTCTAGGGTCGTCTGGTTAGGTTTAGGGTTGGTTAACTCGAATTAAACCGGACAAAATCGAAGAGGTACTTACCTGGACCGGCTCGGGAGCGATCTCACGTGGTCGCTGCGAGAAGTCGCTCTGATCGACAGAAAATGCGAGCGACCTCACGTGGTCGCTGCGAGAAGTCGCTCTGATCGACAAAAAAATGCGAGCGACCTTACGTGGTCGCTGCGAGTCGTCGCTCCGAGAGCGATTCTCGAGCCCCGGAGACCGAAATGCGAGCGACTTAGCCGAGTCGCTCTGATCACGTTGCTCCCAGTCACAGAAAACGCGAGCGACCTCACGTGGTCGCTGCGAGAAGTCGCTCCGAGAGAGACTCTCGAGCTCCGGACATCGAAAATTCGAGCGAGTTGGACCAGTCGCTCTGATCACGTCGCTCCCAGCTGGAGCGACCTCGTGGCGTCGCTGCGGAACCCACGCTCGATTCTTTGCCTTGACCGGATCCATGAACCACCTGAACACTACTTCAACACTTTTTCCCCTTTTTTTTTTAATGAAATATGATGAAAATGAAAATACCAATGCAATATGTACAAGGATACGCATGAGACTTCCTCCCAAGTGAGCTTGTTTTAAGTCTCTAGCTTGACTTTGCCTCCTTTTGAATTAGGCTGGGGTAGGATCAGACAGTGGATTTGAAACTCCATCTTCCTCAGGTGCATCTGCCATGTAGAGCTTAACCCTTTGCCCATTGA
>NC_027756.1:25820340-25820659 GCF_000695525.1 Brassica oleracea var. oleracea
TACAGAGTATTAAAACATAGGTTTAGAAAATAAAAACGTGCATAATGAAATGACCAAAAGGCCCTTGAGAAATCATAAGTTCGAGCAGAAATAAGACGCGCAGCGACCTCCGCTCGTCGCTCCGACAAGTCGCTCCATGCTTCGGGAGCGACCTCGATGTGTCGCTGCGAGTGGTCGTTCCGGACTCGTTCTCGCGTCTCCGAGTGATGAAAACACGAGCGACTCCTCCCTGTCGCTCCGTGAAGTCGCTCCATGCTTCGGGAGCGACCTCGCTGTGTCGCTGCGAGAGGTCGCTCCGGACTCGTTCTCGCGTCTCCAG
>NC_027756.1:25824178-25826159 GCF_000695525.1 Brassica oleracea var. oleracea
AAAAACTCAATACCTTGCTTTGGATGAAAGGAAATGGTGAATGGGTGGTGAGGATTAGGCTACAGGGGCGAAAGCTTGGATTTAGAAACAAGAACTAGTTGATTTGGGTGAGAATTGAGAAAGTTTTGGGATTTTTGGTGTGGGTGAGTTTGAGAGAGTTTGAGAGTTTGTGAGAGGAGGGGAGAGTGAGAGAGATGGAGTCGCGGGGGTTGGGGGTAGGTTTAGGGTCGTCCGGTTCGGTCTAGGGTGGTTAGGATCGGTTTACTTGAATTAAACCGGGGTTTAGAGTTAGAAAACTTACCTGGACCGGTTCGGGAGCGACGTGAGGGTGTTGCTGCGAGAGGTCGCTCCCGAGTCATTTTCTCGCGTCGTGATTCGACGAAAACGCGAGCGACCTTGGAGTGTCGCTCTCGAAACCTCGCTCTGGAGCTGGAGCGACTTCGAGGTGTCGTTCTTGGACGTCGCTCCGGGCCAGTTTTAGAGCTCCGTGACGACGAAAACGCGAGCGACTTCGAGGTGTCGCTCCCGTAATGTCGCTCCCAGCTGGAGCGACTTCATGTGCTCGCTCTGAGAGGTCGCTCCGAGAGTGTTTTTGGAGCACAAAACATCTTTAAGCCGAGCGACCTCGAGGTGAAGTCTCTTCCATCAGTACTCCACAAAACTATTGCTCCATATGGCCTAACCTCTTTGACTTTGAAAGGACCTGACCACCTTGACTTAAGCTTTCCTGGAAATAGCTTCAGCCTAGAGTTGTAGAGAAGAACTTGATCTCCTTCTTTAAACTCTCTCTTCAGGATATTCTTGTCATGGAAAGCTTTAGTCTTCTCCTTGTAGATCCTTGAGTTCTCAAAAGCATCCATTCTTATCTCATCAAGCTCATGTAGCTGAAAAATCCTTTTCTCCTTGGTACTCTTGATGTCAAAGTTTAGCAACTTTATTGCCCATAGTGCCTTGTACTCAAGCTCCACTGGCAGATGGCAAGCTTTCCCATACACTAGGTTGAAAGTTGTGGTGCCCAGTGGTGTCTTGTACGCTGTCCTATAAGTCCAAAGTGCATCATCGAGCTTATTGGACCAATCCTTCCTTGTGATCCCCACAATCTTCTCCAAGATAGACTTGATCTCCCTGTTAGAAATCTCAACTTGGCGGGGTTGATAAGGAGTTGCCACCTTGTGCTTCACACCATTCTTCTTGAGAAGTCCCTCAAGCAGTTTGTTAATGAAGTGGGAACCTCCGTCACTGATCACAACTCTTGGGACTCCAAACCTTGGAAAGATGATGCTCTTGAACATCTTGGTTACAACTCTAGCATCATTGGTGGGGCTTGCAATAGCTTCCACCCATTTGAAGACATAATCGACAGCCACAAGAATGTATTTGTTTCCAAAAGATGATGGAAATGGTCCCATGAAGTCAATACCCCACACATCAAACACTTCAACTTCAAGGATTGGATTCTGAGGCATCTCATTCCTCTTGGTGATGTTTCCTCTTCTTTGGCAAGAATCACACTTTGAGACAAAAGTCTTGTGTATCCTTGATCAAATGTGGCCACCAGAATCCAGCTTGTAACACTTTCGCAACTGTCTTGAAGGTGGCAAAGTGGCCTCCATAAGATGATCCATGACACTGTGTAAGGATCCCATCAATCTCCTCATTTGCAACCACTCTTCTATAAAGCTGATCCTTGCAGAGAATGTAGAGATAGGGTTCATCCGAGTAGTATCTCTTCACATCCTTGTAGAACTTCTTCTTGGCATAGCACACAAGATTCAAAGGTTCTCTTCCTGTGGCTAGGTAATTCACCAAATCAGCATACCAAGGTTCCTTCTCTTCTGTTGCCTTGACTTCTAGCTTCCTACCAGTCTCACAAACTGCTATCACTGCTTCAATAGCCATAATCTGCTCCTCAGGAAGTCCTTCGTCAATAGGAGTACCAGACTCTACCCTCAACCTGGACAAATGATCAGCTACACCATTC
>NC_027756.1:25826259-25827346 GCF_000695525.1 Brassica oleracea var. oleracea
TAGACAATGACTTTAGATCCCACCAAGTAGCTTCTAAACTTCTCAAAAGGCAAAGACTATGGCTAGCATATCCTTCTCTGTTGTGGCATATCTCATCTGAGCATCATTCAGGGTTTGGCTCGCGTAGTAGATCACATGGGTCTTGCCATCTTTCTTCTGCCCCAAATCAGCTCCCACAGATAAACACTAGCATCACACATGATCTCAAAGGGGAGATCCCAATTAGGTGGCTGGACAATTGGAGCACTGATGAGTTCACCTTTCAGCTTCTTGAAAGCTTCTAGACACTCCACATCAAAGCTGAATGTGGCTTCTTTGCACAGCAGCCTGGTCAATGGTCTAGTGATCATGGAGAAATCTTTTATGAATCTCCTGTAAAACCAGCATGACCAAGAAAACTTTGGATGTCTTTCACTGTCTTTGGTGGGGGCAAACCAACCATAACATCGATTTTGGCCTTATCCACCTCAATCCCCTTCTCTGAAATCTTGTGCCCCAGCACAATCCCTTCTTTGACCATGAAGTGACACTTCTCCCAGTTCAGCACAAGGTTGGTGTCTTCACATCTCTGTAGGACCCTGCACAAAAATGACAAACAAGCAGAAAACGAAGATCCATAGACAGAGAAATCATCCATGAACACCTCCACAACATCCTCAATCAGATCAGAAAAGATCGACATCATGCACCTTTGAAAGGTGGCTGGAGCATTACATAGACCAAATGGCATTCTTCGATATGCAAAGGTATCATGAGAACATGTGAATGTTGTTTTCTCCTGATCATTGGGATGTATGGGGATCTGGAAGAATCCTGAATATCCATCAAGAAAACAATAGAATGGATGATTTGCAAGTCTCTCAAGCATCTGATCAATAAATGAAAGTGGAAAATGATCATTTCTAGATGCAGAGTTCAGTTTGCGGTAATCAATACACATCCTATGCCCAGTGACCGTTCTTGTTGGTATCAATTCATCCTTGTCATTTTAAATCACAGTTATACCACCCTTTTTGGCACAACATGCACAGGAGATACACATTTAGAATATGAGATAGGGTAGATAACACCAGCATCTAAGAGTTTA
>NC_027756.1:25827353-25829131 GCF_000695525.1 Brassica oleracea var. oleracea
TTTCTTTACAACATCCTTCAGGTTAGGATTTAACCTTCTTTGATGCTCGATAGAAGTCATTGATTCATCCTCAAGATGTATCCTATGCATACACAAGGAGGGTGATATTCCCTTGATGTCATCAAGTGAGTAACCTATTGCTTTTCTAAATCTTTTAAGTGTTTTCAAAAGTTCAGATAGCTCAGTTTCAGTAAGTTCATTACTCACAATGACTGGATAAGTTCCATTAGGACCAAGAAATGCATACCTTACACCATTGGGGAGAGGTTTAAGCTCCACCTTAGGCGCCTTAAGTTCGCTCCAGTCGTTTTGCTGGGTGTCCCCTTGTTGAATGACCGAGGCTTCCTGATGGACAATTTGAGGCAGCTCCTCATACTGATCCTTACTACCAAATCCTCTGTGTGAATCCAACATCATCCCATAGGCAGCACTCTCCAGGTTCTGAATCACTTTAGTTGGCCTCTCTATCGTCAGAGCATGCTGTAGAGGGTCTTCTAGTGACAATTCTTCAAGGAGCTCATCAGCAAGGGCATCCATCTCTTCAATGTAGAAAACTTGCCCTTGAACTGTTGGTTTCTTCATTACCTCCTTGATGTCAAAGTGAAGAACATGCCCTTTACCCAAATGGAGATCAATCTTGCCCTCTTTCACATTAACAATTGCTCCTGTTGTAGCTAAGAAAGGCTTTCCAAGGATTAAAGGATCTGCAGCTTCCTCACCCATCTCAAGCACCACAAAGTCTGTAGGGATCTCATATTTTCCAACCAAAACGGGGAGGTCCTCCAAGATACCCACAGGATACTTCACTGAACGATCAGCCAATACCAGAGACAGTCTACACTTTTTATACTGAGTGAAACCAAGCTTCTTAGCAACAGATAAAGGCATCAAGTGAGTGTTCATGGCAGCAAACTGGTACTCCAAAGTTCTGAACTTGTTGTTGAGCTCATTGTAGCTTCCATCAATCTTTGAGTGAAGGTTCTTCAACTCTTAGCCAACATGCTTCTCACTTCTTGTCTGAGACTCCAAGATTTGTTTTAGTAGGGCATCAGTGCTGCTGACTTGAGGAGTGGAGGTAGAAGTAGTAGGTTGTTGTTGGGCAAGTTGTTGTCCTTTGGTGTTGAATCCAGGAGGAGGGTTTTGTTGAGGCTGATAGCTGCCTTGCTGGTTGTTCCGAGGCTGATAACCACTCTGTTGGTTGTTGGAATAGGATTTATGTTGGTAGTTGTTGTACTGAAAGTTTGGCTCTTTCTTGTACCAGCTACCATTGTTGTTGATGAAGCACAGCTCTTCTTGCCCTTCCAAACCATCAACTTCCTTGACAACAGGTGTGGCTTCTTTGTTTGGGTTACCAACAAAGTGCAGCTGCTCCTGGGTGGCCTTATCAGCAATGAGAATATCAATCTTATCCTGGAGAGCCTTTAACTCCTTCCTCGTCTGCTTGTCATCTGTTCGACTGCCTCTGTCGTGGTCTCCACTGTAGACTGCATCACTCTTGACCATGTTGTCTACCAACTGTTCTGCATCCTCCTCTGTTCTTCCCAAGAAGAACCCATTGCTAGTTGTATCCAATCTGGCTCTGTACTAAGGAAGAGCTCCTCTGTAGAATGTGCTCAGCAGGCTTTCCTTAGAGATCCATGATGAGGGCATGGAGCTTGGTAGCCTTTGAATCTCTCCTAGGCTTCACTGAATCCTTCCAAGCCTTTCTGTTGAAAGCTGGAGATCTCATTTCTCAGCTTAGCAGTTCTTGAAGTAGAGAAGAACTTCTCCAAGAAAGC
>NC_027756.1:25829285-25830219 GCF_000695525.1 Brassica oleracea var. oleracea
ACGTTGAGGAGTCCTGATTTGATCTCAAAGTTGTTGGCTGCTACAGCTGGTGCTCGGATTCCCAATCTATGACCATGAATGTTGGGGCGGTCATAAGAGCCAATGGGTCGAGCTGCTCGATGTTGGTTTTGTGGAACGTTGTTGGCATCATTTTGAGGTATGGCTCCCATATCAGTATCCAATCTCTGCAAGTGAGACTGTTGCTCTTCTTCTCTTCTCTTTCTAGCACACTATCTCTCTAAAGCTCTGATGTCTGCGGCTCTTGGAACTAGGTTTGATGGACCCCTGCTCCTCAAGTTCATACACCTGTAAATTAAAGGGAGGTGAAGAAGGAGAATAAGGAACAAAAGAAAATAAAAATGACTTAGTCTCAAGCAAATGACTAAATCTCAATGTTCAAATCTACTTAGAATTTGGCAACGGCGCCAATTTGATGATAGAAGTTTTCAAGGCTCCTAAAACAAATGTTGTAGTATAAATGATTGTCAAACCAATTCTAAGGGATTTCAAGCACTGAGAATACAAGTACTTACTTAATCTAAATGCAACCGATGATTTAAAGGGTTTTCTAAACTAATGATTAATACTAATGCAGTTTCAGAATAATAAAAGCGGTAAATGAGTTGACTTTCTTAACTAAGGAAAATGAGAACTCATGGGCATCGGAATTAGACCTTGGGTGATCAAGTTTCGAACTAAGGATGGCAGACGAACAATCAAACTATAAACCTTAAGCTTAGACACGATCCTAAACAAACTCTATTTCTAGATGAATGTTCATTTACTAACACATTTCAAACAACAAATGTCTTTGGTTGAATAATATGGAAGCAATCATTACTAACAGGTCTAAATCTATCTTAGCACTTCTAACAACAAATGTCTTTGGCAAAATGTGCTAAAAGCTTAGAAGAGTTGTTTCAGGCATTTCATC
>NC_027756.1:25831257-25836646 GCF_000695525.1 Brassica oleracea var. oleracea
AAATATCTAAATGTCCCACAAGGTGGGTGTATTGGTCCACATATATCTCCCTGAATCCTTTCCAGAAAATTTATGATTTCCTTATTCACTTTGGCTGGTGATGGCCTAGTAATGAGTTTCCCTTGTGTACATGCTACACATGTGAGATTGTTTGGGATAACTCCTTTGAATGTGTGCCCTTGAGAATTTATTATCAATTTTCGCATCATACTAGTACCGGGATGGCCCAGCCGGTCATGCCATAGAGTGAAATTGTCGCAGGCATTAGCCTCGATCATACTGATCTTTGCATAGTATAGACTAGTAGACATTGCAGGTATGGTTTCTAGGATATTTCTATTGCCTTGGGTGATCGAAATGATATTAAGGAACTCTTTACTTCCTTCTTCCCATGTTTCAAGGTGGAAACCGTTTAACCTTATGTCCTTGAAACTCAATAAGCTTCTTTTAGAGCTGGGAGAATATAAGGCATTTTTGATCTCTAGATAAGTACCCTTAGGCATCAATATATATGCCTGGCTGTGACCTTCAATCAGGCTGGCTACACCCGCAATGGTATGTATATTGGCATTTTGCATTTTGAGATTTATGAAATATCTTTTGTCTCTAAGAATTGTGTGACTTGATCCACTATCCACCACAAGTATACTCATCTCATCATTCATTTCTATATATAAAAGATTTATAATCTCAAAGACTTTTATAAAACTTTAAAACAAAACTTCATATTATAAATTCAAAATATCAAATAGTAATGAAACACAAAGCAATCATAAAGCAATCAAACAAAATTCGAATTAGTCTTTAAGACAATCTGATGTCTCATGATCCATAAGATCATCCTTTTCGTGGTCAAAATCATCATCAACATCATACCCATTATCATGAACCATATGGGCTTCTGGGTTCTTGTTCTTAAGGCTCTCTTGATAGAGTTCACATAAATGCTTAGGGGTTCTACAATTCTTGGCCCAATGGTTACTCATCCCGCACCTGTGACAAACGGATTTGGTCGAGTAAGATGGCTTGGATATGCCGCCTCGACCGCGGCCAAAAGTGTCTCTTCCACGGCCATAGCTGGAATCACGACCACAATTATTGTGGTTTCCATCCTCGGCCATATGAGTAGTTGTCACGACCACCACGTCCCTTATACCCACCACGGCCTCTGCCATGTGATCTTCTTTCATTATAAACGTGGTTGCTTTCTTTGGGATCTTTCTTTTCTTGTTCAGCCTTGTGGGCTTCTGGTAATGGTGCTGATCCTGGAGGTCTCATCTCACTGTTCTTCATCAGGAGCTCATTATTAGCCTCGGCCAGAAGTAGGCACGAGATCAGATCAGTGTATGTGGTGAAGCCTCTCTCTCTATAATGTTGTTGCAGAAACACATTTGTGGAATGAAACGTAGAGAAGGTATTATCAAGTAACTCTTTCTCGGTTACTTCTTCACCACAAAGTCTCATCATTGAAACTATTTTGAACAATATTGAATTGTATTTATCCACAGACTTATAGTCTATGAATCTGAGATTCTTCCACTCATATCTAGCCTTTGGTAGTAGCACCATTTTCTGGTGATCATATCTACGCTGTAAAGCGGTCCAAAGGTCAAGTGGATTTTCCATTGTAAGGTACCGATCTTTTAAGCCTTTAATGAGATGGTGGCGTATAATACTTATAGCCCTATACCGATTCTTATCATTCTCATTGTTGTCCTCGATGATAGTATCACCGAGTCCCTTTGACCTCAGGTTGATCATTGTATCTAGCGCCCACTGCAAATAGTTATCTCCAGAAAGATTAAGGGCGGCATAGTCTATGTTTGAGATTTTTGAATTCTGGATCACATTATCATTCGAACTTTAGGTTTCACAATGTGATCATGCAAACAAGGATCTCGGCCATAATCAAGCCTTATACGAACACATAATCAAACAATAGTATCGTCCATATGAAAATCTACTTGACCATGGTGCGAACAATCCTAGTTTATGTTTCTATATGTATCAGAGAGATTAGGCCACACGGCCATATGCTTTTATTAATGAAACCAATTCGAGTTTGTATAATCTATATGCTGGTTGATAATCAAGACGAATGCAATTCATATTCAGATTTAGATGTCATGCAAACAACCTTAGCCAATTCGATTTCTATTGGATTCAATTTATAAATCTAGGGTTTCAAATTAAACAATACAAGCCGCTGGTTTAATCAAAATGAAATCAAGGTTTCAAGGCCTTTAGAATTTAAATTCGAGATTAGATTATTCAATCAATCTATCAATCCTAAAACCTCAGATCATCAATCACTCAAACAAGATCAATTAAAATCGAATTCAAACTTTTAGGTTAGGGTTTCGATTCCTGAATTAGGGTTTCTTAAATTCAGATCATGAACAATCAATAAAAACAATCAACATGTTCTAAGGAATCGATTTCTATGACTAGTTATGAGATTGTCGATTTAGGTTATATTGATTTTAGGGTTTTGATCAAGAACAATTGGTTTCCATAATGATGGATTAGGGGTTTTAGATTTTGATCATTATGTTCTCAGATTTAGTCTTTATACCTTTGTTTTGTAGGGTTGAACCGGACCTCCTAAGATCTGAGACGAGCTGAGACGGATGGACGCAAGACGGTGCCGGGTCGCAGGCCGAGAGCGACCGCGAGCTGATGTTGTCGCGGGTGTGGTTGCGTCTGGTCGGGATCGTGATCTGAGCTGGATGCAAGCTGAGCTGAGGCTGAGGACGTTGGACGCGAGCAGGGAACGTCTAGGAGCTGAGCTTGATCGTCGGAGTTGAGACGAGATGGAGGAACGTCTAGGATCGTCGCTGGCTTAGTGTTTTTAGGGTTTGGGAGTTTCGATTTTGTCTCAGGGTTTTTTGGAGTCTATCGTGCTGATAACTTGTTGTAAAAGAATGGAAAATTCTTCTGTGTATTATTAATGAATCATAAGGTTCCTTATATAGGGATTACAAAGAATAGATAAAAGGAAAATATCCAAAACCTAATCCAACTGGAAATAGGAAAACTACTAAAACATAGAAAAGGAAAGTCGTGGCCGACTAGGAACTTGGCCGCCTCTCATCCTGCGGTTGGGCCTTGCCATGGCCGATGGGCTTTCTCTTCTGGTCTTGGTTATGGGTCATCCACTTAATAATTTATAACATCTTCATGATAATGCTTGTTTAAATGGTGCACATGAGAAGATAGGCTCGCCTCCCACGCCGTCTGTCCGGCTCGGCGCGGCCATTGTGGGTCTTGAGTCAGGGCCCAATAAACAATTTTTGGACTAATTACTTTTAATTTTTTTGTCTATTTTGAACCAGAAACAGCATGATGTTTGTGTCTAATCACTGCGTATTTTGTCTCAAAACAACATGTATTTCATCTGTTTGCCCAAGATATTTATTTTTAACGAGAGAGAGGATTTTGGGGAGGAAGTTTTGTAACGCACTTTCCCCGATCTCCGCGAGATTTTCGCCCACGTGCAGCAGCTGTTGCCGGAAGTGGCTCTCCTCCGTTTCTTTAAATAAACCTGACTTTCTTCATTCATTTCTGAAATTTTCTATCGCAATCCAACATCGAAAATCCCACAGCGTAAGTCTAGATAGTGTTTCGTAAATATTAGGGTGTTAGGGCGTTCACGAGTGAAGCGTGATCGCCAGCCATGATTGTATTTTGGGACTCGATATTTTGCACAGTCCCGTCTCACTACGGAGTGAATATTTATAGTTAAGGAAAAAAATTGCATCTCGACTCCATATCCATTTGCGAAAAAAATTTCTTATTGGTTTTGCATTCGTCTTTTGAATCGTCTATTTCCTTAACCTTGCTTTATTTATATCGTTTATGTCAGTTCGGTTTTCTGGCTTCTACATTATTAACTCTATATCGCTTTTGTTCTAAAGCTTTAATCGGGTTGAAAAACAATTTATTAAATGGTTTTAGGTTTTGATTTGAAACGGATTTGCGATTTTCTCTTAGCACTTCCGCGAAACGTTTCTAGTTTCTATACACAATTTTGTAAACGTTATCAAAATGATTTGTTTCCACGAACGCTTCTAAAACGAGTTTGTGATACAATCTAAAGTCTACACAAACGGTTTCTGCAAACGCTTTTAAGCGAGTTTGCAAAACGTCTTCTCAAACTTATATCGATACGATTTGGTGGTTTAAACACCAAAAATGACAATCGGTTTTTACTATTATTTTTTTCTTAAAATAATATGTTATTTGTTGATTGGAGTATTTATCCGTTTTCATGTTTTCTCTACAGAAAAATGATGTGGAAGCGTTTCAGCTCATTTGCCATGAAATCGCTGCTGAAGGAATGTCCATCTGCGAGACATTCACAACTCTCAGTTTAATCCAAAAGCTATCTCCAAGCTATGCGGATTTCAAGAACTACATGAAGCACACAAAAAAAGATGGGTCTCGAGGAACTCATCATGAGGCTTCAGATAGA
Source organism: Brassica oleracea var. oleracea (assembly GCF_000695525.1). NCBI lineage: Eukaryota > Viridiplantae > Streptophyta > Magnoliopsida > Brassicales > Brassicaceae > Brassica > Brassica oleracea. The sequence goes on from NC_027756.1 coordinate 25,835,732, forward strand.
ATCCGGGAACTGAAATGATGACAAGCTCCATGCTAAAGGGCACAGTGTCAACATGGCTGAGCACAAAGGCAAAGGAAAGGCACACGCCCACTCTCCTGCCAAGCCTTCCAAAACTGATGCAGTCATGAAAGCTTCTGGAACAAACTTTAAGAAAAAAGGCATTGAAATCAATGCAAATGTGGAGAAATTCAAGGGGAAATGTCACTACTGCAACAAAGTTATACACAAGACGGTTGAGTGTCGCAGCAAGATCAGAGATGAGAAGGCTCAAGCGAACTTCACTGAGGAGGATCTCGTTGCAGTGGGTGACTGAGGTAAACATGGTTGAAAGCAACAATTCCAAGAAATGGTGGTATGACACAAGGGTGACCACCCACATTTGCACTGATAGGGTGATGTTCTAACACTTATCAGAAAAACAAGACTCATGAGTAGTTGTTCATGGGGAACACTGCAGTCTCCAAGAATGAAGGCCACGGTTATGAAGATGACATCAGGACGTGAAGTCACTCTGATGATTCTGAAGCATGTGCCTGACATGAGGAAGAACCTGATTCTGAAGCATGTACTTTGTGACCTTAGCAGATGACTGCACAAAATATTGTTATGTATATCTATTACATAGCAAAGATGAAACCGTAGAAAAATTCAAAAAATTTAAACTCGAGGTCGAAAATCGGCTTAAAACAATTACTAAGATAATTAGAAGATACAGAGAAGGAGAGCCAAGATTGTTACCGCATATGTTTAGAGTCATTTCTATTCATATGGAAGATTGTTGGACCAAAATTATTAACCAGAATGGGTAAAATAATATAAGGCAAAAGTTGAGGAGAAATGGGCCTACGGGTTAATAAAAAGTCTGTTGGCTCTAATGACGAAAGTGGGAAAAGTTCCATATCGGTTGTGAGACCT
>NC_027756.1:25836796-25881056 GCF_000695525.1 Brassica oleracea var. oleracea
GGTCTTGGTGAAGGACCATAGGCCCAATAAAAAAAATTTTGGACCAAATTACTTTTGTTTTTTTTCGTCCATTTTTGAACCAAAAACAGTATGATGTTTGTGTCTAAACGCTGTGTAGTTTGTTTCAAAACAACACGCATTTCATATGTTTTCCCAAGATATATATTCTATTAAAATAGAAGTCACAACTTCTTTCATGTGTGATTTTTAAGTTCGACCATCCTTAAATTTTTCTTATAAAATGTATTTTAATAAGACTAATAATATATAGAATCTTTGAACTACTTTAATCATAATATCTTTTGATATCTTTTCATTTAAAATAAATATATATATATATATATATATATATATATATATATATATTAAAATTTTCGAAAAATATGCTTAAAAGATTTTAACAAAATCTTAATTTTCAAAAATTATATGTAAATATTTTCACTTATTTTTTAATTAGTTTTGAAATATTATTATACATTATTATATTCAGTTATCGTTTCTAAAATAAAAAATAAATATTATATCCTATTTTATCTATTATATAATCACAATCAATCATACTAAAAGAAAACTATTATGTTATCTAAATATTTTAACAATATCTTAATTTCAAAAAGTGTATATTCAATTATTGTTTATAAAATTAAAAATAAAAATTATATCTTACTTTTATCTATTTTATAATCATATCAATCATGTTAAAATTATTAAATTGAACTAAATATGATTAAACTATATTAAAATGATAAATTGATAAATTTTATTTTCATAAATATAAATTATTTATGTTAAAAATCTAATATGATGGCAAAACGGCTTAACATTAGCATAATATATAATACATGTATAAAAATTAACATATCTTAGACTTTTGTATATACAATAATATATTATGTAAAATGAATAAACTTAAGAAATATTGCTAAAAATAAATCCAGTTTTGAAAGGCGGGTAAAAATTCAACATAAATTAAATACAAAATAATTTTCAAATATGTTTTTTCATGCACATCTTATTTTATTTAATAACTAAATGCAAATACAATTAGATAGATATATAATAAGAAACAACAAATACATGTGACGGTTTTAAACAGTTGGTTATTTACAATATGTAAACTATAAATTATTGTATTTGAAATAGTTATATAAACATTCAAGTATATGATTAAAATTAAAAATGTATACCACTAATGATCTAAAATAAATATATATGCATATAAAACTGAAAATAACACTCACGCGGTTACGCGGATCAAAATCTAGTTTATTTTAAACGAGAGAGAATATCTTGGGGAGGAAGTTTCGTAACTCACTTTCCTCGATCTCCGCGTGATTTTCGCCCATGTGCATGTGCAGTAGCTGTTGCGGGAAGTGGCTCTCCTTTGTAAACCCGACTCTCTTCATTCATTTCTGAACTTTTCCAACGCAATCCAACACCGAAAATCCTACAGAGTAGTCTACAGAGTGTTTCATAAATATTAGTTCGTTAGGACGTTCACGAGTGAAGCGTGATAGTCTGCCATGGTTGTATCCTGGGACTCGATATTTCGCACAGTCCTGTCTCACTACGGAGCAAATATTTAGAGTTAAGGAAAGAGATTGTGTCTCGACTCCATGCCGTTTGCGAAAACGTTTTCTTATCGGCTTTGTGTTCGTCTTTTGAATCGTCTATTTCCTTAACATCGCTTTATTTATATCGTTTATGTCAATTCGGTTTTATCGCTTCTACAGGACACAAGTTATCTCCACAGACTCAAAAAGTTACTTACCTCATAATCTTTCGTACTAAATGACCATCATGTGCTAGACTAACCGTTGTAGAGTCCCTAACTTTATCCCATATCAAGTACACAAAGTAACTGGTACAGTTTCACCCAGTCACCAGGTTTAACACCATGAAGCAGATGATTCCTTAGAGAGACTCTCAATATGGTTTCAACAGTGGGAAAGCTGACCAATATCTCTCTTGTGAGAAGAGTATGAACTTAGAGATTGCTAACTGACTTGTCTTTAAACCCACTGTTAAAAGTCAACAACATTATAGAATACCAAATAGAAGAAGAGTAAGCATATAATATGGAAAGCTAAAAAGTTTAAACTTTAAGATCAAATTTGTTGCAATACTAATATAGAAGCTGAGGGTGCATCATGTCTTCATTGACATGGAGGATCTACACTATGAGAGAAAGTAGAAAACAAGGTTAGATCAGTTTTAAGTAATCATCAAGTGCTAAATTTAAGAGTTACTACACAGTTTTCTTTCATGTTGAATTAAGACTCACTGTTACCTTGAACATCAGATTAAACCGTGTTCCTTCCTTGATCTCTCTCAAAAATGAAAACTCCAGAGGTTGAGCTTTTGTCTTGTAAGATGAACTCTATAAAGCTAGGAGACACAAGTGGACAATCAAAGCTTTTCTTAGTTATACATGCTGACGGAAGTTTACGAGAAATCGAAATATCAACGTTCCTCATAAGTACTTAGCTCATAAAATGTAATACAATGTTTTGTTGCTGATCATATCTACCATTTTAAAACCTATCTAAGGCCAATGAAAGCAAGATGGAAATTTGAAAGATAAACAACTGCTATAGGTGGTGTTGTATAGGTTGACTTGCTGTGATTTGGGGGTGGGATTTGAGGACCTCTTCTTCCCCGTCTCTCTCACTCGTCTCTCCTCCACCGTGTTTTGTGGCTGGTTAAGCTAACTGTGGTTTTTGCATCGTGGTGTTTTTGAAAGATTCTGGTGGTGGTGAAGCTTTGTTTCAGGGTTCTTTTCCCTTATCTTCTGAGAACATTGACAATGGTTGTTCTATGCTCTAATTTCTGCTTGTGACAGATTCCTCGGTTACTATTTCAAGGAAAGTGCAGTTCTTTATAGTTTCATATCCCTTGTATCCCGAAACATTTAAAAAGTTATAACATTTAGTTTGTATTAGTTAAATGCTAATTTTGCTTACGTGGCGGCTTGAGAATCAATTAAAAATTTTGTTAGTCCAAAATTAAATTGGTAAGGAATGTTATATTATATAGTATGTCCATTATGGACCATTCATTTATCAAATTGAATTATTTCCTTAAATAAAACCTAAAGAATTACCTAATGTGAATAAGATATATATATAGCAATTAATGATTTTAAATAATAAAGATTTGCTAACAATCTGAATATTTTCAATCATTTTTTTTTAATTATTTATTATTAAAATAAATTACATAATTCCATTAATCATATAATAAAATTTTTGATTTTTTTTTATAAATTACTAAAACTGTTAAAAGTCTCACATAAACTTTTGTGATCAAAGTTTAAATTTTTTTCTATAATAAGATACAATGATTATAAAATCATATTAATAAATAATTTTATTTTTATAGATGTTTATGTTAATATCTATATATACATATATATATATATGTGTGTATCATATCGTTTAAATTGAACTATATACATCATATGAAAAATACATACTTATATTTTGATATCTACGTTGAACATATATTGAAAAGTTAATATTTTGATTTTGAAATCTTCATTTTTAAAAAAATATTATTATAAATTATTGAAACCACTAAACATTCCACATCAAAAAAAAATCGTTGGTGTAAAATTTTATTACACAAATATGCAAATAATCATAAAATCATATGAGAAGAAACCTCTGTGGGAACCGAAATTCACACTGTCGATTTCTGTAAAATAAGGAAACTTAGGAAAACCCTAATTTTCCAGAGGACCCGGATCTCTGCGAGAGCCAACGACAAGTAACCAAATAAATGCGGAAAATATGAGAAAACATGATAAAACGAATTTACAAAGAAAGTAGGTCTTATTTCGAATTCGCGTAAGAGCGTTGCGATCATTGCAAGAGAATACAAAGGCTTTGGCCGCAGGGGCCGTCAGCGAGTTATCTAGTTCTAGCAACATAAAACCCTAATCCTAGTTGAGTCGCAGCTCGATAACAAAAGACGAAAAAGATATCTCAAAGGCTTTGATTGATTTCGGACTGAACCTTATGAAAGACTGCCTACGTACCCCTTTCGAGGATCAAGCCGAACGTAGTTCAATTGGTAGAGCTGGACAAGAGATAGAACTGCCTAGGCGAGTTCATCTAGTGATTGAGTGCCAGTCATAGAAACCGAACTTGTCGAGAAATAAGCCTAAGTTTCTAAGTGCAGAGAGTTCTGAGTCTAAAAGAGTCCTCCCTCATGCTCCTCGCCTAGGACTTCTTATATACTAGCTCCAAGGTCGGTTTACGCTTTTACTCTTCTGCCCTTAAGCCGTCATAGCATAAAATGGAGATATTCCATTTTTCCCGATCTTCACAATTATCTTCAAAGCTTCCATATTTATCCGCGGAAACTTGACATTTATCCGCGGAAACTTGACATTTATCCTTCCTTGTGGACCAAGCGTAAACCGTGCTGTGGTTTACGGGCTTTTGGTTAAGAAATCGTAGGATGGGCCTCGAGTCGTGTTTTAGGTCCCTTTGGGCCGTCTTCCGACTCGACACGTTTACTACGATATCTTCTGACAATGAACGAATTTTCCGCGGTGTCTAATCCGCAAAGTTTGATCGATGAGTTGGAATAGCGGAAAACATGGACTGAGCCTGCTACGAACTTCGGGAGATAGCATTTGAAGGTTTGGCGAGAATGCATGGATTGGTGTCGTATCGATGTTCGGAAGAGCTAGATCGCTGCGTAGCGACCGAACTTTGGTTCGAGCCCAGCGTAGCGACCAAACTTTGGCTCAAGCCCGGTCGCTACGTAGCGACCGAGCGGGAAGAGCGCTCGGTCGCTACGTGGCGACCGAGCTTCGGCTCGAGCTCGGCCGCTGCATCGCGACCGAGCGGGACGAGCGCTCGGTCGCTACGTAGCGACCGAGCGAGACGAGCGTTCGGTCTCTACGTAGCGACCGAGTGGGACGATCGCTTGGTCGCTACCGAGCACGTTACGTAGCGACCGAGCACGCTTCGTAGCGACCGAGCACGCTACGTAGCGACCGAGCACGCTACGTAGCGACCGAGCACGCTACGTAGCGACCGAGCACGCTACGTAGCGACCGAGCACGCTACGTAGCGACCGAGCACGCTACGTAGCGACCGAGCACGCTACGTAGCGACCGAGCACGCTACGTAGCGACCGAGCACGCTACGTAGCGACCGAGCACGCTACGTAGCGACCGAGCACGCTACGTAGCGACCGAGCACGCTACGTAGCGACCGAGCACGCTACGTAGCGACCGAGCACGCTACGTAGCGACCGAGCACGCTACGTAGCGACCGTGCACGCTACGTAGCGACCGTGCACGCTACGTAGCGACCGAGCTTTGGTGAGAGATCGGTCGCTACATAGCGACCAGCTTTTGCGCTGGTCGCTACGCGGCAACCTTGTTCTCGTCTTTCTCTGATTTTTCGTGAATGTGTTTTCTCCGCAAGATTCTTCGTAAAAATAGATCTTTTTCTAAGATTTATTTTTCGTAAAAACTTTCATGCTGATTTTTACTGACTTTCAGACATTGATTCCGTCGTGACCGATTTGGACCCCAACAACCTCATTTAATAAATATTCATATTAAAAGTATATTATATATATATGTTAATATCATTTTAATTTAAGTATGTATCATATACGATAGATAAGATTGATTATTTTGATTTATTTACCCTAAAATGATTGCGAATAAACAAGAGCGATCGTTTGATTTATATGCGCACGCCAATTTATTACATAATAGTAACTGATTTCTTAGTTATTTAATATATAATTATTATTATTTTATTTCATAATAAGCAGAAAAACATAAAATAAGTAATAAGTATAAAATATTTATTTTGCTCAAGACGCGGATCTTAACCCAAGTATATATCTCTTTAATAATTTTAAATCTTAAACATTTTCTAAATCTCAGGCTAAAACAAAATAATGAAATGAGAATAAACTAAAAAATCAATATTTATATCGAGCAATAACCAAAATAAAAAAAAACGACACAAAAATGAGAAAAATATTGAAGATATTTAGGATTGGCACGTGAACGTAAACTTCTCATAATTAACTTTTAAATTGCTAAATCATGATATAAGACCGAGCTCTCATATTTTCATTGTAACCAAATAGTAGGCCTGAGATTCTCGGCCTAAACGTCAGGTTCTTATGCGATAAATGATTTTTTGACCTAAAATATTTTTAGAATGAGATTAGCTCATCAGTAAACAAATTATATAATTAACAAAAAAAAATTTTAAAAATTATTTAAGGACCAAAATATTTATTCGATCAAGAATATAAATTTTATTTTTCCATACGATATTTTTTAAATAATTTTCCATAAAATTCGGTATGCACAAGGCGCAGGTTTTATCCTAGTTTTCTAGTATTTTTCAAAAATGTTAGCATCAGCTGTCTATGTTAACTCTATCAGGTTTATACCTTCAAGGTTTAATAAAATTCTACAGACAATAAAAAATGTTTATTACACAATTCTACATATATTTTCTATACACATTTGATGTTTTCAAAGACGTGAGAGTTAAGACGACGACGAAGCAAGAGCCGCAAGTAAGAGGCAGCCTCAGAAACAGGAACGTACAAGCAAACATCTTCGTCAACCTGTAAAATCACGTGCCCTCATTACCTCTTCACTCAATCCGGATTACTTTGCTACACACCGACACCATGTTAAACATCTCTCATTGCAAAAACTTAATTATCAACAATAAAACTTCTCTCATTGCAAAACCTAGAAAATCAGAACAAAAAAACTGAGGTATGGAGGAAGAACTGAATAGTTTGGTGAAAGTAGGGGTTTCAACGATAATGTCGGTATCTTATTGTTTCTTCTTGCCACCTAGAATCAAATCTGGTTTTTTCCGTTTAATCTCTATTCTCCCTGTATGTGTTTTGTTTCTTGTTCTTCCCCTGTTCTTGTCCTTTCCACTTTTCTCTTCCCCCGCAGCGATTTTGCTAATACTTGCCGATTTGAAACTCATCCTCTTTTCCTTTGATCAAGGTCCTCTTTCTCCACTACCTTCAAACATCTTCTTATTCACATGTTTCACTTGTTTCCCCATCCAGCGTCAAAAGAACCCTAAACCTCAAGCAGGTGGTCAGGATCAAATGCACACATGGATTTTCGCAATTAAAGTTGTACTCTTAGGTGTAGTGTTACATTTATATCACTGGAAAACCCTTCCTCCCATTATGCTATTGGGTCTCTATCCACCGTTTTTATATGTTTTACTTGAGGTTTCCCTAACGCTCTTCAGAATTTTGTTGACTATCATTCTTAAATGCAATCTAGAGCCACATTTTAAGGAACCATACTTAGCCACGTCTCTTCAAGACTTCTGGGGACGCCGATGGAACCTCCTAGTCTCTGCAAGTCTCCGGGCATGCGTCTACACTCCTGTGCGGCGTGTCTGCCAACGCCTAATGTGTTCTGATGATTCTGCAATGTTAATTAGTGTTTTGGCGACTTTCATAGTCTCTGGTGTGTTTCACGAAGTGCTTTTCTTCTATATAATCGGTGAGATGCCTACAGGAGAACTCACTTTGTTCTTTGTTCTACATGGAGTTTGCACAGTCGGGGAAGTGGCGGTGAAAAGGACTGCGTTTGCACAGAGGTGGGTGGTGAGACAGATGTTATCACGGCTGCTAACGGTGGGTTTTGTTGTTGTGACCACTTGGTGGCTGTTTTTCCCTCCTTGGATTCGTAGCAACGTGACGGAGAAATGCTTCAATGAAGCCTCTTTGCTCATTGATTTCCTAAGACGCAAGTTAATTTTTTTGTACCTTAAGACGCAGGTTATTTCAGTGAACTAACTTAATAGTTACTGATATTAGATGAATACCCGCGTATACACGCAGATTTTTTAATATTATGTATGTAATTAGTTGAATGATAAATTCTATATAAACTTAAAAAATTTATTGATCATCCATGATGAAGAAATAAAAACAAAAAAAAATCACACGATTAATATGATTTGTGAAACATGGTTAAAAATTGCATGATTTATCTTATCTATCTATTACAATAAATGAGAGTTATCTCCACAGCTCTACATCATGCAGAACATAGTACAAAAGATGACACCTGGTAGCTTCCTTTTAATTATCAAAACATGTTCTCTCGGCGACTTGTACTTAGAGGCTGGATTCGTCCAATCATAAGGCTAGGCATGGGCGTTCGGGTCTTTGGGTCGGGTTCGGGTTGGTTCCTTACGGATCCGGATCTTTTCGGATCCTAAATATTTAGATCCAATAGGTACTTAGAAATTTTCGGTTCGGATTCGGATCGGTTCTTCTCGGGTCCGGGTCGGTTCGGGTCTATAATTAAAATACTCATAAATACCCGTAATTTTATGGGTCCGGATCGGGTTCGGGTATTTAAGATCTGAAAAGGACATGATATACCCAATTCCATCAACTTTAGTTGAATATTTGTCATATATATCTAAAATTTTACAAAACAACTTAAATGAAACTATTAATAATTAAAATAAAACATTTTAAAACTCTAAATTTTACATTTTAAAGCTTTATATTACTTTAAAAATGTTAAAAAATAATAACAAATGTTGTTAACAAAAGATATTTCAACTAAATCATAAAATAATATATATAAAATAGAACACAAAAACATCATAGTTTTAGATATACATGTTTTTAAGTCGGGTACAAATCGGTTTTTATCGGGTCGGGTCTATTCATATTGTTTTTTTTTGGGTTCGGGTCTATTCGGGTCGGTTCTTTTCGGGTCCGGGTCTATTCGGGTCGGTTCCTTTTCGGTTCCGGTTCTTTCGGGTAAAAAAACTTAGACCCAAAAGATATTTGTAAATTTTCGGTCCGATTCCGGATCGGATATTTTTGGATCGTTTCCGGTTCGGGTCTTCGGGTCCAAGGTTAAAATGTTCAAGCCTACATAAGGCTATAATCGCCACATGATACAATCTGTTACTTAACACAGAATTATATTGGGTCAATTATATTGGGCTTTAGAAACTTCCAAATACCCGTTCTAGCAACAGTCCACAATACTTCCAGTCCTAGCTTGGTCGTCACAGTCAAGCAGTGACTCCTCCATCACCCTCATCGTTTCCATCTGGAAGTTCATCACTCTCTGCAACTCACTGTTACGGTGTAATAATGTGGACCCACTCTAGATCATTCAGTTCTGTTTTTTTTTACTCCTTTTTTCAAAGAGAGATGGTATCATTCTACATCCCTTTGTTTTTCCACCTATATAAATCGCTTTGTGAATCTGCCTTCCAACCACAATCGAAAACCTCCGTTGAAGAATAGCATACCTATGTTTTTCAAAAACATATGCTACTGATTTAGGTTCCCTTTGGTAAAATTGTCAGGTGTACGAGCTGTTTGGTTCCTAATGTTGTTACACAACCCCATCATGGAGTTCAGGTAACAGTGATCTTTATCTGTTCAATCTTCAGTTCTTATTAACCTAACTGGATATTTTTGTGACACCCGTCACCTCCTATATGGAGGACAGCGTGTCACCCCCAACTCATCATCATACAACAATGTGACACCCGTCTCCTTCTTACTAAGGACGACGGGCCACCAACAATATCCCGTAATGTAAAAGCCCATAAACCCAATAACACTCACCCAAACCCAAATAAAATCTGAAAGAAAAGTCCAGTAGCACCAAGTCCGTCCAAATATCACATACTTGTTTGTCTCACTTGAAAAGGGGAAGAGTGAGGGGTGAGCGACAGGGGAATCGCTCAGTGAGGTATGGGATGCTACCCCGTAGTCCATGGACCTGGACATAGCACTCCGAATAAATATAATTTAATTCCAATGCATGTCAAGCACAGTACCTAAAGTACCCAAACAACAAACAATGGTCCTAGCGAGGTGCACACTCGCCGCCCACTAACAGGCCAAAAACATAACACAGCTCGAGATAGTGCTCGGACACCGCCCGTAGACGATTTATCGACACACACCAGGCTACAGCTCAACCGGTCGACTAAAGTTGGCCGTAACCTCCATACAATCCGGCATACAGAAGTCCGTCTCTGTATCCGTCTCCAAACAAAAACAATCATAGCTAAGAATTTACATTAAGTGAAACAATCAATGTTGAATCCTCTAACCCCCTAGTTCCGGTTTAAGCAAAGAACCTAAAAACTAAACAAGCAATGACAGACTCGATTTCACATAGACGGAACACATGAGAAATAAATTATACTTATTCGAGGTACTAAGCCGTGTACGAGAAGTTCGGGAATAGACCCTCACCTTAGCAATGGGAAAGTAGTGTCTATGAACTCCAGCTGCTCAAATAGACTCCAAATCTGAAATCAGATCAAAATTATGAGTCCGAACGCCTTTCGAACGGTTAAAAACGGATCTGGTCAAGGTTTATGGAAAAGTCACCCGCTGGTCAAAGTCAACCCGGTCAAGCTTTGACCAGAAATCGATTTGACCTAACCGGCCGGTTAACCGTAACCGAACCAAAATTAATTTAAACCGGTCAAACCAGTCAACCAACCGGTTTACCGAGTCAACGGAGTCGACTCGATGAGTCGACTCGGCCAAGTTGACCAAGTCACCAGTGAATCACCGGCGACGGTATATTCGAGGTCCTAAGCCGTGTACGAGAAGTTCAGGAGTAGACCCTCACCTTAGCAATAGAAAAGTAGTGTCTATGAACTCCAGCTGCTCAAATAGACTCCATATCTGAAATCAGATCGAAATTCTGAGTCAGAACGCCTTTCGAACAGTCAAAAACGGAACTGGTCGAGGTTTGCGGAAAAGTCAACCCGCTGATCAAAGTCAACCCGATCAAGTTTTGACCAGAAATCGATTTGATTAAACCGACCAGTTTATCCTAACCAAACCAAAATCAATTTAAACCGGTCAAACCAGTCAACCAACCGGTTTACCGAGTCAACCGAGTTGACTCGGCCGAGTTGACCGAGTTACCGGCGAGTCACCGGTGTCGGTCACAGGCGGCGACGGCAGAGAGCGGCAGCGTCTTACCGGAAAGTTGGCCGGCGGAGGACGGCGGCGGGCAACGGCGGAGGCGATTCCCGGCGGCGGCGCGTGTACGAAACGCACGCGGACAGCGAAACTTTGGACGGTGCGTACGGATTCGTCCGGACTCCGATCGTGGCGTGGTCTGTGGCTACGGGTTCGTCTCGGCGAGAGGAACACGATGGTGGTCTTACATGCACGAAATTCCCAACAGTTAGGAAGTTATCGACAATTACTAAACGTAACGAAACTTAACTTAAAACATGGCGGTTTCCGGTTACTTTGTGCTGCGGTTGATGGTGATGCCGAGCTTGACGACGTCCTGGCGTGTGGTGGCTCTGGCGAGGACTCCTGGTGGCAACATGCAGTTGTTCCCATCTTTCTTTCTCTCTTTCTCTCTCTCTCTTTCACTTCTTCTTCTTCTCTCTCTCTTAACTTCTGATTGGGAAATGGGTTTTATAGTTCATATATTGGACTTTTTCGATTGGGCCTTCGGGAATAGATATGGCCTTACCCGGCTAACAAATTCCGAGACTGAAATCGGGTCGTTACAATTTTCTTACGGGAAGTTTACTAAAACGAGTCAAATTACTTGAGTTATTACTAGAATAAATCTTAAAAATTCAAAATTACTAAAATATTTTTATGGTCGAAAATGTCCTTTTTTACAATTGTGAGTAGAAAGGTATATTACAAAATTGCCATTTAAATTTTGAAAAAAAATTCGTCGGCAGATTTATTTGACAAAAAAACAAATCTATTGTGATATAAATCTGTTAATTAAACCTGCTGTTAAATTTATATATGCCGTGTATTTGGTAGCAGACTTTTAAGTTACAACAGATTTTTTAAAGAAGGAAGATTTATCTGTCCGATTTAATGTCATCAATAGATTTATTTGTTTTAGTCTATCGAATGAAGTGACAGATTTTTTAAAATTGGCAGTTTTATATCGTATTAGTTAGATTTTTTAGACCGATTTAAAATTACCTTCAACCGACTTTTTAAGAGTAATAGACATAAATTTTTATGAAAGATATGTTTATCCGATTTAAATTTCTGGTCGACTTTTATATTCATTTGGTGGCAGATTTTTAAAATTGTCATCTTTGACGGCAGACTTTTAAATCAAATTTTAATTACCAGATTAAGACCCACTTATTGTAGCAGACTTATCCACTCGAATTTCTGGTTAAATTCACTAAGATTTCGGTTTGGTATAACTTGGTTCAGTTTAGATTATTTTTAGTTTAAATGAATTTTTAATTTTGGTTGGAATCAATTTGTTTTCGGTTTAAATTAATTTAAACCTCCGGTTAAAACAGTTTTAAAAGTTGGTTTAAGTTAAGAATCAGATTACACCACGTTTCCAATTAGGTTATACGTTCTCTGTCGTCTTCTTCTTCTTGTTACCTCTGATTCATAAATTTTGGGTCCACTTTCATGGGGATCTACAACGGTATCTTTTAATTCATATTGATAGGAGAATAATGGATCACATGATTCTCGTCTCTGGGAAGTGGAAAGTTGAAAAAACTAAGTGGTTATTTGAAGTAGACAATGATCGAGGTAGCATAATAGTTGCTGCGAATGATGACACTCGATTTGAGGACTTTGTGAAAATTATATTTGAGGATTATGGAGTTGATTTTGCAGAAAACGACTTGGAACTGAGGTACCTTTTTCCGAAGCAGAATCTACACAATCAAAGCATCAACACACCACCTGTGAAAATAGGAAACGATAGGCAGTTTCATGCATTCTTGGGTGTTTGCAAAGTCGAGAACGTTCGGCTATGTGTGGAGTTTAAATTGAAAAAAAATTGCTGGAGAAGGAGCTGGTGAAGATCAGAAACAACCCATACATGGAGATGACTCGTTGTCTGAAGACGAAGAAGATACGGACGAAGAGGTTGATCGATTCGATTATTGCGATGATTCTGATGGAGCAACATCTGATGATGAAAACTTTACTACATACGGGCTTCAACCAAACCATGTAGAAGAGGTTCATGGATCGACTACAAAGCTGATTTATGCAAGAAAGAGAGAAGAAAGAGACTCTCCAATGAGTATGTCCGATTTGCGCTCATTCATATTTGACGTGGGGCAGAATTACGATTCAAAAGATGCATTGGAGACACGTCTGAAGATATGTTCAGTTGTCCACAAGTTTGATTTTGATGTCATTGCATCAACGCGGACACTGCTCTTTGTAAAATGTTGGCTAAAAGGATGTACATGGAAGCTAAGAGCTACACCAGTAGGTAACTCTTTCAAGTTTACAGTCCGAGTATTTGTAGATGAACATACCTGCTCCATAACAGAACGTTCATCTCGTTCCCGACAAGCTACTCTCGAGATTCTTGGACTCTTGTACAGAGACTATATTGGTGGGGTTGATCCATCAATTTTGCCACGTCATGTTTCTAGTGCTATGAACATGAGCTTCGGAATCAAGGTTGAATAAACTTGTGCTTCAAATATAGTCTCTTCTCCAGCCTTTACTTCCTTTTAAATAGGTTACTGTTTATTGTTTATTGCAGATGGATTACTGGAAATCTCATCGTACACTTATAGTTGCTAGAGATCTCGTAATGGGTTCAGCAGAGAGTGGATATGAGGAATCACCTACTTACCTGCACATGATTAGAATGTCAAATCCAGGGACTTTAACTCGACTGGAAGTTGATACAAACAACAGATTTAAGTACTTATTCCTTGCATTCGGCGCTAGCATTGCTGGATTTCCATATATGAGGAAGGTTGTCGTGGTTGATGGAACATTTTTGCAAGGGAAATACAAAGGAACGCTTCTGATTGTAAACCTGACCGAGAAGAAATGTTCTTGCCGTAGATTTGATTTGGAGAAGCTACCATGTGCTCATGCTATAGCTGCTGCGGAAGCTAGAAAGATGTCGTGTATATCACTTTGTCATCATTACTATCGGAAGCAATACCTGTACAATGCGTACTACACAGCTGTTATGCCCAAAGATGACGTCCTTCCAATTCCAGAAGCGCTTGCCAAGAGGATATGTTTACCACCCGAGGTCCGCAAACCACCGGGGAGGCCAAAAAAATCAAGACATAAATCCATTTTGGAGAAAGTTGCAATTAAGAAGCGGCCACGGAAGGAACACACATGTCGAATTTGTAACCAGAGTGGTCATAATTCTACAACATGTCCTCTTAAGTGATAAGTTTTCGATTTAGTTTGAGACTTTTGTCATTATATTATGGTTGATTTAGTTTGTCTTTTTCCAGAATTTGTAGTGAGCTGAAAATGTGAAAGAGACGAGCCATAATTAAACAAAGTAACCATCAACGTTAAACATCCAAATTACACATCCGAGAACAAGAAAATACCATCCAAAAATAAGTAAAAACCTACAGTTATACATCCGAGAAAAAAAACAACAGACTACAAGTTATACTTCCTAATCCTCCATAGCCACCTCATCATAAATCTCTGCAGCCATCTTCAATCGCATTGCTGGTATGATCTGATCACTTAAGCCTACAAAATTATACCCAGAGCTAAACATTCAATGTATTTCAGAGTGTACAGGCCGCAATCTCCTGGGTCTTCATTTTGGGGGATCTTCTTGTACCTACAGTAGGTGAACTGCTTGTCAGGCTTTGTTCTCAACTTAGGATCGACCATCTTGTTAAGCAATGCAGGAAGCATTTTCGTAAACGGCATGCACTCCTCTTGCATCTTCTTATCAGGCACCCAAGTTCGAATGCTATCATAAACATGTATTACCTCCTTCTGCAGATCGATATGAAGAGCAACCCAGTGGTCGCCGTTGACATGGTGGCAGAGGAAGAGAGAGTCAACATCTTTAAGCCACTTCTTACCCGTGACAAATTCAGCTGGGTATTCTCCATTAAAAGCCATGCTAAAATGTTCTGGCAACTCATTTGTCTCATCATACTTTTTGTAGTCGTTAACCCATGAGTTCACAAACCAGCGGTCAAGGAATGCAATTCGAGGAGAATAATATGGAGACTGGGATTGGATGGAGCGTCTGTGAAACATATGCATTGCTGCAGCCATGTGCTGTGACATTACAAAGACCACAATCAGAATGGATTTATTCATAATGGACACTGAGCCAAACAAATCACAAACATAAACTTGCAGAGTCATGCAACCAGCCATAATTCTTTGTTGGCCAAGCTTCTCTTGGTAGCAACAAGGTCAAATAAAATCTTGCACTTCTATCTCCATAACCAGACTCAGCATCTTCCCTACAAAGAAGAAAAACAAAGAATAAGACCAGAGGATCTCATAAGACAATTAAGAAAGAACAAGGTAGGATGGAAGAGAGGAAACTTACAGATCAGACTTAATGAAGTCCAATACTTTCTTCAATTTCTCTGGAGCCACCTTAGCTAATGGGTCATAAGATTCCTTGGAGACCGTTTTACCAGATACGATACGCTTCACTGTTGAATTCCTTACGTATGGAAAAACTTGAGTCTTTGTCAGCTTAGTTTTTCTTTTGCGTGTAGGCTCCTCCAAACTTGAAGCTAGTGCTTCCAGCGCCAGTCTACACTTTACACTTTTCTGCCATTTTAGATGATTTTCCCAATCCTCTGTAGAAATGGATTGGTCATTTAGCTGTGGGATAGAAAAGGGTTTCTCTATCTTCACTTTTTTCCCTAGCATCGTCTTGTTAATCATCTTCTCCTTTTTTACGACACGTTGTATTGGTAAACCATCAACTGAACCTTTTTTTGTCTGAACCATCCAGGACTGTCAAGTATAAAAAATCAGTTAATATTTTGTATAAAAAAAACAGTAGATGATAGTATAAACATACCATCGTGTTGCTACAAGCGTCGTCGTCTTCATGTGCTTTGGAGTTGCCGGCATTGGATGTAACTTTTTCTTCATCCTTCCCTTTAAGAACATTTATGTCTTCCTCTAATATGGCCATTTTGTTCTTCATCTCAGTCTCAAATAAAGCCATTCTAGCTTCCACCTGAGCTTGTACAGAAGCTTCCAATGTCTTAGTAACCCTTTCAGCTACACTAACATCCATGGTTTCTACTCTTCCAGACAAGTTGTTAACAGCCTCAACCAACTTTTGTATGATGCTGTTGTTGATGGGCATATCAGTATGAGATTCTTCCTTCAAAACTCACAAACCAAAAAAGTTTAGATACTAACAAAACAAAAATGTTCAATAACATGTGATACATACCATTTCTGGTGCAGTTTCTTTCTCCTTCCTTCGTTTTGTGGAGGGGCTCGTATCCACTCTTTCGGGAACACTAGGTGCACTGACTTGAGTTTTTCTCTTCTGGCACTTGGTAAGTGGCACTACATCCCAAAACTTGTCATTTAGCTGATCATTGAGGATGTCAACTATCATGTTATCCAAATCATCAGGCGGTTTATCTTCGCCCCATTTCGGATTTTTTTCTCTTCCGGCACTTGGTAAGTGGCACTACATCCCAAAACTTGTCGTTTAGCTGATCATTGAGGATGTCAACTATCATGTTATCCAAATCATCAGGCGGTTTATCTTCGCCCCATTTCGGATATCTATCCTCCATTGCCTTTACAATCATATGCCTTACACGAACCTGCATTGTAAAGTACAACACTAATTAAGTAAAAAAAATAAGAAAAATAATTGCAAAGAAAATAATCATACCTTCTGATATTTTTCTTTTCTTGTGCACAGAAGTTTGGGAAGTTGATACGCTGACGAGAACCATGCCATGACAGAAGCGGAACCTCAGCTTCCTCTATCCGATGCCCATATATCTCTCCTAAACCTGGCACAGACTCGTATATTCAAATAAGCAATGCATGAACACAGCCATGTAGTGTGTAACTCTTCTTTTCTTCGTATGTCACCACTTTAATAGAATCCACAAAGCTGGTAAATGTTACACGACCCCATGGATGGCGCTGGAAAGCTGCTGGATCCATCACCCTTTTCGCTAAATGCAGAGGTATTCTACTATTGCTTGAAATGCCAAATATGCCAATGGATAGTAGACACAACAAGCCAACCATTACACGCTTCTCTCTAGGCCAATTTCTGATGATCGGAAAAAGGGCTTGAAGTTCATTCAACTTGGGTCCTTCAGAAATTGGAACTTTCATCTCCACCCAAAAGTCTTCATGAGCCACATCCCTTTGTTCTTGCGTGTCAAAGGGATCACAATTTAACCTTGTAATATCTTCAAACTCATACGGAGAGAACCTCAATGGCTGGTCTTCTATCAAAGACCAAACTTCATGACTGCACTGAATCGCCAATTGATTCACCAGAAAATAATGAACATGTTTTGCAGACCAAGTGTACTCCAACTCCTTCAGCTTGATAATCATGCCTACAGCTGATTCTCTTAACTCAAGCCAAACGTCTTCGCCAACAGACTCTTTCATTACTTGAAGGTTGGACAGAAAACAACTGTGGTTCATGCTCCGAGATTGAATAGGCGTTTTACCAATCTCGTAAAGCCGCGGAGGATACTTCTTGGTCCCCGAAGATGAGGCCATTCCCTTAAAAAAAAACAAGAACAAACTTAATAAATATCATTCATCCAGATTATACACAGAGAAATTAGAAATTAGAAAAGACAAATCGATTTTCAATCTGATAATTAGGGTTTTGAAAAGAAAAAAAAAACAGAACCAGTTTTCAATTTGTCAGAAATAAAATTGGAAATTAGGGTTATTGAAATTTAACAGGGAATCAAAGAAAATATGTTAAGAAATGAATATATTTAGCACTTACAGTTTCAATTTTCTATGATTTTGAGGCGGATGTGACGAAGCCAAATTGGAGTTAGGGTTTGGAGTTAGGGTTCATCGTGTGCAGGGACGACGCCGGCTTAGAGAAGAAGTAACGAAACGCAAGGCGACTGCAACTGAGATGAGGTTGTCGGAGATGGAGGTTCAATGTGGAGAAAAGGAAAACTGAGATTAGGAAGGAGAAGAAGTGTCGACAAAGGGGTTTTGCTTTTTTAGAAAATATTAGTCAATTAATATTATAAATTAATTCAATGGCAGTTTCGTTAATACTCAAAGGAATGCTGGTTTTTTTGTATTTTGGTTACCCATGTGATTTAGTACAGTAATTAAAAAAGTTTATGCATTAGTAGTCATTATATGTATCATTTGAATCATTAT
Source organism: Brassica oleracea var. oleracea (assembly GCF_000695525.1). Lineage (NCBI taxonomy): Eukaryota > Viridiplantae > Streptophyta > Magnoliopsida > Brassicales > Brassicaceae > Brassica > Brassica oleracea. The sequence goes on from NC_027756.1 coordinate 25,854,974, forward strand.
AGGTAATTTCGCTTTTCTTATTATGTTTCATGCCCTAATTGTGTATAGCAGTACGTGCTTTAAGAAAAGCCAGTTGTTGTGGAAGTTTGAGCTCCCGCTTGTATAGCAATATGTGCTTTAAAAGACGCCAGTTGTTGTGGAAGTTTGAGCTCCCGCTGGATGCACATTTAATCAGATATCTCAAATATAAATTTTTCTCTACATTGGAAAGGGTTTCTTTAGCTCATGGAAAAAAGTGCGAGTAAACGATCGGTTCACCGGCTGGTTCTGCATCGACGGTTCTACACTGGGTGCCAGAGAATATGAGCAAGATAGATGAAAAGAGTGTCTCTTTCTGCAGCCGGAGATGGTTGTATTGCAAAGGTAATTTCCACCAAGAAAACCCTATGATTCATTGTTATAGAGAAAAAAAATCTCATAGGTTACATTTTTAACCTAATAAGTCGAACTGTGTACCTTCTCAATCCTTGATGATTGAAAAATGGAGAACCCAAAGTAGCAAGGTAGGTGCTTATCCTTTAATAATTTTTTTCTAAAAGACATGAGATACATTTTGACATAGGTTGGAAAAGCGTATGTTGAGCTACAAGAACACTTCAACACTAACTCTGTCTTTACTCTTGCTCATCAAAAAATTCCTTCAAGTACTCCGATTCTCTTTATGTGAGCTATTTTATTACTATTTACAAGTTTTTTGTAATCGTTACAACCATTATCCCATATGTTGTCTCCCATCATTATTGTCATGTTGCGGTACCACCACTCAGATCATTATTTTCCCTTAACCTGCAATGCTTTCTATTTTAGTGTTTTATTTTTACTGATTTCATGTCTTTGTATTTGAATCACATGCAATAAGAAATGAGTTTTGGCTACCTGCCTCAGGACCTTATTTCGGTTCACCGCCTTTCTCCAGTATCATTGTTGGTATCCTTCTTAAAATCTTCATTAACTTTTCAAGCTTAGTTTTGAGAAACCAACATGATCAACATCAACCACATATGTCTGAGTACAAGACTTTGACACTCACAGTTTTTACCCACCAACCGTGAACAAGAACCAGTTTTTAGTATTAGCTTATTTCAAACCCTGAAACTGCAAAGTTTTTCTTTTGTCTTGGACTTACTTTTTTATGTAATGAAAGTCTTAGCAATGTGGATTGCAGCTGCGCTTTTGGGAACTGTTAAGTTTGCGTAAAGATCAAGAAGCTTCTTATAAGGTAATTAATTCTAAGCCAATGCTAATCTTAAATTACACAAGCAGATATCACTTCTCATGTATTCATTTTTTTCATATGTAGTGGTATTGAAGAGACCAGTGTATCCATCTTCTAAGTCGGGAGAAAACTTATACATGCTGAATCAAAGAAGCACGTTCTTCTAATAGCTCTAGAGGTTTTGAATGTGCAAAAGAAGAATGAAAAGGTAGATGAAGATGCATGTATATATGAGCAAGTTTTCCAGTGATATATATCATAGTACGGATGAGGACATGATGTACGCCATGAACAAATAAATCGTTCATGAACTAATGAATCTCTCTTTTTGTCTTATTTTTAACAACTTATCCTTTTGTCATTTTGGCAGAAAATATACTTTCTCAGCTGATTTTGGATTTGACAGACAGACTTGAAAATGATAGAGATGTCTACAAACGAGAAAGAGCTATGGACTAAGAAATAAGACGTGAAGAATAATTTGTCTGTGTTTCGAAACAGAAGAAAAATATTTTGTCTTTAAGTTCAAGTGATTCCTTGGTTAAATCATTGTCACATGAAAGATTATATGTTCATATTAGTGTATATGGTCTTATATTTCTTTGTCAGACATCTCTATAATTATCATTTTCAATTCTATCAAAGTAAAACTTAGAAGCTAGGAGAAAGACTGTACTATATGCTTTAATTCAATAAAATTTTAATTATTATCCACTATTTATGTTTTCTTTTTTTGTCAAAGGGTTTCATTATTTATGTTTTTCTTATCTCTATTTTAGGTAAACTGCAATTATGTTTATTTTAAACTTTGACTAAAAAGCTCTTCGACGAACAAAACTTAGGTTCAACCCTAAAGTGAATGGTTAAATTCACGTCATTTTTTATAACCAACCAAAGTGCAATGTAGGACTAATTAAAAAAAAGTAATAAAATTAAAAAATAAATGGCAGAAAAAACAACACCGACGTTAATGCCGTATGCAAAACCCAAAACTCTAAAAATTTAAAATATAAACCCTACACCTAAAACCTAAACTTTAAACCCCAAATCCTAAACCCTAAATTCTAAATCCTAAACTCTAAACCCAAAATCCTAAACCCTAAACCAAAAACTCTAAACCATAAATGTAGCATCCCCGATCCTTGCTAAGGATCGTTGGGACGGGCCATGGAACGAGGGGACGTGCAAACCGGTCGAAAGACTTAAAAGGCAAGTGTTCCATGGTCTGAACAAAGGGTTAAGTCCGAGTAATGATCCGGACTTAGCTAAGAAAAGGGAGAAAAATGAAGAAAAGGAGCTGGACCGAGCTAAGCAAGACTGTAACAAGCTGGCCGAGCTGGGTGAGCTAGAGAACTGGTCAAGCTGTAAGCTGGACGAGCTAACTTAAGCTAGATCAGCTCGATCAGCTAGAAGACTGAGCTCAACCAGCTGGCCCAACTGTCGGGTAGCTCAACTCAGCTGGGAGGAGTGTTCGGCGGTTGGGCCAGTTGGACGAGTTCGGGGTGGTTACCAGTAGTTGGTCGGATCAGGTGCGGAGCTGGACTGGTCCGAATAAGCCTTACGCGTATGGGAAATGTGCCAAGCAGTTGGAGTCGGTTTCTTGCCGAAGGGGCGCGTACAGATAACAGCCCAAGCGGTTGGAAAATGCACCCTTTCGCCCTATAACCGTTCCTTGCCGAGTTTCTATGAATATGGGGCCTTGGGGTCGTTTTTGGACATGGATTTTCTTAAGGAAAACACCAAAACTCGATCAGAAACAAAGGCATCTGAAAGAGAAAGAGAGAGACTTACGCGATCTGAAGAGAAGACTTGATCGGAATCAAGTCCAGAAGGCGATCCGACCGTGATTGCTGGAAGAACGATCCAAACATGGTGGATCTAAGGGAGAAAGCGAAGCAGACTGCGAATGGAACTCCGGCGCGCACGTCTAAAGTATTGACTGGATAAGCCATCGTCATGGCCTTTGGGTGGATCCGAACGGGGCTATGGCAGATTGGCCTAAACCGGTTTCGTCCTTCAACCTTACTTGATCGTTTCTTCTTTCTTCTGTATGAACGATCGAGTGTCTTGGTCTTAGGACCGGGTAAGGGATCATGGCTCAGAGCCGGTCCGATCATGCGATCTGATGCCTAAGTGTTGGATCCGATAGATCACAGATCATGGCCGTTTGGCTTGATCGGGTTATAGCCGATCCGGATGGTTCAGTGAGTAAGACGGTTTGATCTAGATCTGCAAATTGAACTTGGTCGATCTGGTTAAACGACTGGATAAGTTGGATTAAGCATGAGTTGCCTCGATACTGGATAAGTCGGATTATACTAAGGGGATTTTCGGGTTGAACTTAGAAAGAACCGTTCATTGTTGCATGCTTAGAAACTGACTGATTAAGTTATCGGATAGATACTTATGTTTTGTTGGTTTCACGACAAGATGGTGATCGTGGGAAGGACTTGGCTTAGCCGTGAAGACTCGAGGCCGCGGATGGATGGGTGGTTGGGGAGACTGATTTAGGATCTAACATTGTAATAGCCTATAGTGCAAACTTAACAATTGTATCGAATCCTTTGTGATATAAATAAAGAAATCAGTTTATCTTTCAGAATATTGACTTTAATAAAACGCATATAGGCTATATCTTATGAATCTCAGAATTGTCTGAATTTGACTTAAGAATAATCAGACCTTAAAAACTTACTGGTCGGCCTGGTCAAGCCATGGCCGAACCTGAGGAACCTCACTGGATCAAGTGTCCGGGTTAGGGTGCTTCAATAAACCCTAAATCTTAAACTCTAACCCTAAATCCTAAACAAGAAATCCTAAACTCTAAACCCATCACTTGATTAGGGTTCGGATTTAGGATTTAAGGTTTAGAATTTAGGGTTTAGGATTGATGGTTTAGGGTTTATAGTTTAGAGCTTTTGGGTTTAGGATTTAGGATTTGGGGTATAGAGTTTAGAGCTTTTGGGTTTAGGATTTAGGATTTGGGGTATAGAGTTTAGAGCTTTTGGGTTTAGGGTTTAGAGTTTAGGATTTAGGGTTTATAGTTTAGGATTTAGGGTTTATGTTTTAGAGTTTTGGGTTTAGGGTTTAGGATTTGGGGTTTAGAGTTTAGGATTTAGGGTTTCAGGTTTTTGGTTTAGGATTTAAGGTTTAGAGTTTTCGGTTTATGGTTTAGGATTTGAGAATTTAAGTTTAGGGCTTAAATTTTAGATTTTTAGAGCTTCGGGTTTTGCAGACAACATTAACGTCGGTGTTGTTTTTTCTAAGCCATTTTTTTTTTTAAAAAAGGTTTAGGGTTTAGGATTTGGGGTTTAGAGTTTAGGATTTAGGGTTTATAGTTTAGGATTTAGGGTTTATGTTTTAGAGTTTTGGGTTTAGGGTTTAGGATTTGGGGTTTAGAGTTTAGGATTTAGGGTTTCAGGTTTTTGGTTTAGGATTTAAGGTTTAGAGTTTTCGGTTTATGGTTTAGGATTTGAGAATTTAAGTTTAGGGCTTAAATTTTAGATTTTTAGAGCTTCGGGTTTTGCAGACAACATTAACGTCGGTGTTGTTTTTTCTAAGCCATTTTTTTTTTTAAAAAATTATTTTTTTAACTAATCTTACATGGCACTTGGTTGGCTATAAAAAGTGAGATGAATTTAACAATTCACCATAGGAGTGAACCCAAATATTGTTTCTCTTTGACATGTGATATGACATGAACAATACTTAGGTTCATCCCTAAGGTGAATTATTAAATTCACCTCAGCCTTTATAACCAACCAAAGTGTCATGTATGAGTTAAAAAAAATGTAATAAATTTTTTTAAAAAAAATGGCTGAAAAAAACAACACCGAAGTTAGCGCCGTCTGCAAAATCTAAAACTAAAAAAAATCTAAAATCTATACCCTAAACCTAAAACCTAAACTTTAAATCCCAAATCCTATTCTCCGTCATATGGCTGGCGGAGTATTGTTTATGCTAGATCTCTGGTTAGCAAAGGACTAATTAAACGGGTGGGATCAGGATCATCTATATCTGTATGGAATGACCCATGGCTCCCAACCACTCGCCCGAGACCAGCAAATAAAAATCAACACAATTTATACCCAGACCTTACAGTGGATTCTATTATTGATTCTACTTCGCGAACCTGGAACTCCCAGGCACTTCGGGCTTTGATGGATCCCCAGGATGTGAAAATCATAGAAAGCATACCACTGAGTAGAACTCATATGGTAGACAGGGATGGCTGGCATTTCACAAATAATGGGAAGTATACGGTTAAATCAGGATATCATATAGAACAGGTCTACCCAGATAGGGAAAGACCACTTTTAGTGTTTGGACCTACAGTTGATGCATTGAAGGCGTTCTGCTGGAAAATACGGTGTCTCCCAAAGATGAAACATTTTCTATGGCAAATAGTTACAGAGTGTATAGCAGTGAAGAAGAATCTGAAAGCGCGAGGAATACAAGGGGATATATGTTGTGCAGGATGTGGAGCGGAAGAGGAATCGATCAACCATGTGTTTTTTGAATGTCCTCCAGCAATTCAGGTATGGGCTCTTTCCAAGATACCTTCAAACCCATCCATTTTCCCCACAAGCTCCCTCTTCACAAATGTGGATCATCTCTTTTGGCGAGTCATCCCGCAGATGGAGGATAATCAATTCGCATGGATACTATGGTATATTTGGAAAGGAAGGAATAGTAAAGTTTTTAGTAATGTGGATATGGATCCTCGCGATACGCTCAAATTAGCAGAAACAGAATCAACACTCTGGGCTGAGGCACAAGTACCCAAGGAAAACATGAGAGTCTTACCGGTCGAGCCTACAAGCCTTCCTTCGATTCCAGGAAGATGGTGTTTTACAAATGGCTCTTGGGAGAATGATATTTTCTCAGGACAAGGTTGGCTTAGTACTTTAGAAGGTTTTGCTGGTTTGTTGGGGGCGAGGAATGTACGGGCTTGTCTAACTCCTCTGCATGCGGAGATGGAAGCTCTATTATGGGCAATGGAATGTATGAAAAAATACGTCAATTTCAGGTTACGTTTGCAACGGATTGTTCTCAATTGGTAAAGATGGTTTCGAAACCAGAAGAATGGCCATCATTTGCAAATTATTTGGAAGATATCAAGACTCTGAGACAGAGTTTCATTAGATCAGAGATCATCTATGTACCAAGGACGCAAAATTCAAAGGCGGATAGTCTAGCACGCAGTGTCAGTAAACAACCGTCTTTCGTCGTTCACATGGATCAGGATCTCCCGGTGTGGTTCACAGAGTCAGTATGAGTCTGTTTTTTTATGACAAAAAAAAAAAGTCTCAAATCCTAAACCATAAACCCAAAACTCTAAATCCTAAAACCTAAACCCAAAATCCAAAACCCAAAACCCAAAACTCTAAACCATAAATCCTAAATCTTAAACTCTAAACTCTAAATCCTAAACCCTAAACCCAAGACTCTAAATCATAAACCCTAAACCATCGATCCTAAACTATCGATCCTAAACTCTAAACTCTAAATCTTAAATTATAAACCCAAACCCTAATCAATTGATGGGTTTAGGGTTTAGAATTTAGGGTAGTATTTAGGGTTTAACGTTTAGGGTTTAGGGTTAGAGTTTAAGATTTAGGGTTTATGATTTAGAGTTTTGGGTGTAGGATTTTGGATTTAGAGTTTAGGGTTTATGATTTGGGGTTTAAAGTTTATGATTTAGGTTTTAAATTTATAGAGTTTTAAGTTTTGCAGAGGGCGTTAATGTGAGTGTTGGTTTTTTCAACCATTTATTTTAAAATTATGTTATTCTTTTTAATTAATCATACGTGGTATTTTGGTTGGTTATAAAATATGAGTTGAATTTAACTATTCTCCACCATGGAGGTGAACTTAAGTTTTGTTCATTGCTTTTCTGCATGTATTTGCAATGTAAACACAAAGTCAAACTATCACATGACCGATCTGGGTGTGCATCATAAGCTGCGTTAAACACTAATGATAAACTAAAAGATACGTGAGTAAAAAGCAGCTAGTAACCAATTATTGCATTGACTTAGATAAAAACAGTAGAAGCGCTTATTTTTAAATAGCTTTGTTAAATACGAATAGAAAAGTGACAACCAGCCAAAGAAAAGTTAACAAAGATATTTGAACAACTGTATTTTCGCTTTTGACATTTCCAAAATTTAGAGCATCTATCCCACGTACTCATTTAGGGGTTCTTAATCATTTTTTAATAATTTTTAGTAAAAAAAGTGAGTTTAAAAAACTTAATTAAGAGATGGACATATTTATGTGTTCATTGCAAGTTTCTTATTTTCGGTTCTTAAACTTCAAATTTATTAGTTAAATTTCAAATTTATTGATTAAATTATTAAACATAACATTTTGAATATAGATTTTTAAATAAAAAGATAAAACCAAAGATTAGTAAAATAAACGAGAATTATTTGGAAGAAGTCTGAGCTTAAGAAACATAACATAACATTGAACTAGGGTTCACTACAAAGTGTCAATCCCATTGTCCAAGATCAGAGTGAACCAGAGTGTGAACACGAAGAAGCCATGTCAGAACTACCTAGAAGTAGTCACGGTGGATGGCTTTGATTTCTGATTTATGGGTTTCTTGAGCTACAAGAAAGCGTTCAACTGTCTAGAGCAAGCGCTTTCTCTGAGCATGGAGCTATAACAAGCCTAAGCTGAAGAGGAAATATTTAACTTTTAATTAGGAGACAATATTGTACAACCAAGAACCTTTGTACTGATGTCTTTTGTCCCCTGTTGTGACCTGTTTGGCTTGAAGTCGTGACTTTACAACCAAGAGAGGATAAGTTGTGACTGTTGCTCCGAGTTTAGCCACAGCTCCAAGAAGAAATGTCTATAGCTCTGTTCTTTTGATAGACGCTGAATCTAGCGTCAGCGGCTCCGAATACTTCGTCCTCAAGAATCTAGCGTCAACGCTGAATCAAGCCGTAACCGTAAAAATAGTCGCCGCCGATTATCGTAACTGCCGCTAGAATTTTTGGCGATCAGTTAACATCCTAAATTTGCGTCTCTTATAATTAATATCGTTTCAATGGTTTCTCTGCAATCTTGCTTTTAAAGCAACAAAAATATAGAGCTAAAAAGAGACGCGGACGCTAGACGCGGCGTTTGATAAACGAACAGGGGTTATGTGACTGTTGCTCCGAATTTAGCCTCTTTCCTAAAACTTCAACACACAGAATACAAATCAAGAATATGTCACCTGTGACGCCGCGGTTCCAGCGAGAGACGGAGCCAATCCACCGTATAAACGCTCCCATCCCTCTTGTTTCACAACCTTTCAAATACAAATCAAGAACTTGTCATGCAATCCAAAGGCAACTCGAAGATCATTTCAAAAATCTTCGAACATTCATAAGAAAATCCAGTAATCAATTCTCTCAGACTCTCTCTCAAGCGCAATACACAATCTCAAAACTAACCTGGCACATGTGTTCGATAGTTCCAAGCTTCCTCTTCTCCCTCTTGATATCACGCTCCGTCTGTTGCCGCGTATGTACCTAATTTCAACAAACAAACACCATCGAAGATTATCATCAACAAGGAAGATCACGGAGAAATTTGGCCGTGAGAACGCAAAAATAGAATCGTTACAGTTTGGAGAGGATAAGTGAGGAGTTGAGCGATGATCCCACCCCCAGCTCCAGCCAATCCATTTATCAGAGTGTCCGACATGGTTTCTGTGAAGACGAAGGGAGGAGAGCAGATCCAGAATAACCTCCGATTCAAATTGAAATCCACCTCCACTCGTTACAAGGCTCGCACTTCCGACACGCTGGACTCCATCGCCGGCTCTGTGATGAGATCGTCGTCGACGAAATCGAAGAAGGGAGAGAGACGCGGGTTTGCTTCTGAACACCCACAACACAACACGTGTCTCAAGACACGGTCTCTTCCTTCCCCTAATTAAGATACGTTTCTTTTTAACTAACCCAATTTTTTTTTTTTCAATTCATGTAATGTTAAGATGCGGTAGTTGCATACTGCGATAATGATGCTCTAAAGGCACATATTTTTTTGCAAACTCTTAAGTCACGTTATTAATAAATTTATCAAATAATACTATTCTTTAAGATATACTCGAAAATAGTTAAAAAGGTAACCTATTTGAAATTGAAAAATAAGCCTTAAACAGTGTATATTGTTCCAAGGCTATGCACTAGAAACCGGTTGTTGTTCCCGACTGTCGCTGTGCGTCTTCTTCGTTTTAAGGAGGGGTGTTATGTGATGAAAGAAGGCGAATTTGTGGGGATAGACATACTGCTCTTCGACGTAAAGGTATTTGTTTCTTCGGTAATGCTTTTGGACCTAACTTTAGACGTCACAGTGAAAATTGAAAAGAAAATTGACATGCTCTAAATTTATATAGTGGCCTGATAAAACTAAATTATAACGCTAAAACATAATTAAACACTATTTAAATCTCTCTCTATATATATAGACAAAAACATTATGCCATCAAGCCAAGCCACCTCCCGGATAAGCTGATTAGAAAGCGTAGCAGCTTAAACAAAGCCGCACAATCAAAGGTGAATTCCTCTCGTATATCAGAATAGGGTGTTTTGGGGCCGAAAAATCTCGTCAATCCAAACAAATGAATCATTCTTCTGGTCCTCATCAGTTAATACTTTCTTACTACTATGTAGTATTAAAAGTACACAATACTTTGTCCAAAAAAAAAGTACACAATACTAAATTAGTCAGACTTTGAGTTCCAAGAGAAGGAGCTTATGGCGTCAATACTCATGTCACAATTGCAGTAAATAATGAATATTACTTTACCTTTTTGGTTTAATTGTGCTGTTAGTTTTTGTGGTGCTCATTCAGTTAGGTTTAGTTATGGTTCACATTGTTTAAGATGAGGAATCGTTTAATATTTATTATCTATCTTTTTCGTCCTACACTTCATAGAAAATTTGAACACACGACTAAGCAGCTCTTGAATAGGTGTAAGTTGGCCATATATAACCTAATGAGCGATGTCTTTATCTTCGGTGTGGTACTCTACAAGATCATTAACAGAACCATGACCATTGAGAGGAACAAACCATAAGATAAAGAAAGACTATTGGGTTGGGTGAAAGAGCATCCTTCTGATACTCAACATTTCATCATGATCGTTGACCTCGGCTAAGAAACAACTACCAAGCTGCTGTAAAGTAGTCATGTAAAAAGCAAGTGTCGAACCGCAAGACATGAGAAGAGGAGTTCGAGAGGTCAAAGTTAGTGTAGGAGTATGCTTTTCGTCTTTAGACATTTAAACATGTTTAATACATATGTATAAATATAGTTTATGGTTCATGTGATTAGTTGGTTGCCCAAAATAATAAATTTAACAATCTAATATCAAATCACAAAGCTTGGTTTACGAATCATAAATGGTTTCTTTGAAATATCAACCTAAAGTAAAAAATGAACTTTATTAAGAATATTAAAAACACAAAAAAACAACAGTATGTATATATTCTTAGCCTGCTAAAAAATTATTCAGAACTCGCATTAAAAAAACATAACAATGTTGATATACTTAAGACACATATATTCCAAATTAAAAAAAGGATGGATGATTGATACCGTCCGATCTCGACGCGCTACTAATCGTGCGGTCCAGAGTTTAGTTTTGGATTATTTCGAGAAATAATTCTGCAACAGAAAAAAGCTAGGATGGACGTTTGTGATCCTCTGTTGCGAAATATTATTGACGGTCAGGATTTAAAGATTTCCTCGGAGAGAATATTAAAGATTTCCTCGGAGAGAATATTAAAGATTTCCTCGGAGAGAAATAATTCTCACGTGTGTTGTTAAATATACATATTAAAAAATAGAAATTTAATTAACAAAAAAGTTATACGCAACATGAATCTAAATGAACAATAAATATAGCTAAGTTTCAAGGGCATATATCATTTATAGACATGAAGGTACATTTTTTGACAGCAATTGTAATGAAGTAAGACGAATTAAAATACTTGAAATGAAATTTGGCAGTCTATACGTAAAAGTGTTGATTTATAATATGAACAATAAAATATTATATAAAAAACATTATGTTATATAATTAACAAATATTCCGCGTGAAGCGCGGACAAACCACTAGTAAACAAAGAAAATAAAATGTGTGCGGTATGAGTGGGTTGGTTTCCGTTTGTGGTATTTATTTTAACATAAGAAATACAGTAGAACCTCTATAAATTAATGAGTCCGTTTTCTAAAAGGGTCGCACTAAGTTTTTAATTGTGAAAATGGGTCACTAGAAATTTTAATTGGAAAAAACATACATATATGCGAGAGAAATCATTTGTGACCTTTCTAACCTTTTGACCCTGTAACTTGATGACATTTGACCAAGAAATTAAAAAATGTGCAACCTAAAATGACCCATAAATTTTAGGGTGAATTTGCGAGATATCTAAGTTTGATAGATTAATTAGGTGCAGGTCAATGATTTTGACATAATTAAGAGACTAACAAATGTGTCTCCTTTCATCCGGTTATAACCCTCTAGCCAACAAGTAGACGGTGAAAGGAAGAAGGTAAGAACACGTAGGCTTAGATAAGTAAGGCCATGATTTACCGCGTACTGTGCAGATCTCAGGGTATTAAATCGACCACGCCACACACATTTCTAACCGCATACGGTTTACTGTATTCAGTAAATATGTGGAGGATAGTAGAACATCGACATCTTGATATATGGTGTAGTCCTTTATTTTGTTACAGTCTGTCCACTTGTGTAAGAAGTAAGAAAATACAGTGAAGAAGGTGAATGCAGTTGCAGAGTTAATGCTCTGACTTTCGATAAGGTAAGCTTCAGTTAACTCTGCTTACTACCTCGATTGTACATTTATTATACCTTTTGATTTACCTACTGAAGATGGAATGGAATTACAGTTATAGATCTGAAATAATATTCTGTTTACTGTGGTAATTTTGCAGATGAATGAGCCAGATAAAGTCTTGATTGTACATGGGACGTGGGTCCGTGATGCAGATAATCGGCGGATATTTTAACCTGACATAGTGTTTGCAGCTGAGCATTTCATCCAACTTAATGTGGAGATGACAATGACTGAGCTACTAACTGCAGTAAAAGAATGTCTAGACATAATATCCAAGGATATCTCCATCAAACTCTCCTATCAATACCCGGAGTGGATTGCAATGGGTGATGGAGAGTTGGATACGCCTCAGTACATAACAGACGATACCAAAGTAGGTGTCTTCATCCGGATGAGGCGCGCCATTGAAGAAGTTGATCTTTATGTCTCCATCGTTCGCCATTCACCTAGTGGGAAAGAACCTCATCTACCATGCCAACGTAATGTGCGTATAGGGGGAGAGGATGGCAGTGACAACTGTATGGATGAGGAGGAGTGGCATGCTTTTGCACTCTCGGAAACTCCATTGACTATTCCCCCAACACAGAAGCATGTAGGTGGGAAAGACCATGAGGTGCCGGAGTGTTCCGTACAGAGGCCTAGAAATGGTATGCCTCGGCGACAGACTATTCTACATGGTATGCATGGAATAGAAATCAGGGAACCAGCGGAGAATAGTCGACTTGATATGGCGGAGACAGCAGCAAGACATAAGGGAAAGAACAACCCCTTAGAGGATGAAACTGATTCATACACAGACTCCGATAAAGCAATGGTCGTCCCTGTGCTCCGTACAAGTATTCCCGAGTCAGCAAATGCATCTAGACCTGTAGCTCGGCGTCTAGTGTTCGGAATACCAGGAATTCCCAACACACAGGAGGAAGATGGTAGTTCTAGTTCGAGTACAGAGGCTCCCCTTAAGGTAGCTGACGAATTTGGTCAACACTGGGGAAAATTTGATGAAGCACTCCACGAGATGCTAAACAACCCATATACTCCAGCTCTATTTGGAAAGGATGCCCCACCAGTTTTCAACGATCGCCGGGGGACATGTATAACAAGAAACAATGTGCCAATACGTACTATAGTTATATAGTATAGAACTATTTGAATTTGTCGAGATTAATACTTACTATAGTATATCATATACTAATTACTTGTTATTGACAAAATGTAAATTTGTAGGTGTGGATATTGCCCTTGCTGACATACAATACGAGTGGGATGAAATTTACATTGGCCGTGTCTTCAAATCCAAAACTGGCCGCAAAATTAAACTAGCCATTCATGCCATGAATAGGAAGTTCCATTTCAGGACACCCCGCTCGAGTCCGGCAATGCTACTTGCCCAATGCGTGGGCAATGGATGCCTGTGGCGCGTGTATGCGGTTCTGCTGGATGCTAGTGGGAACTTTCAAGTTCGCCAAGCAAACCTTATTCACTCATGCACCATCGATGAGCGCCGCAACTACCATAAACTGGCAACCACTCAGGTTATAGGCGTGATAATGCAATCAAGGTTTGTTGGAATTAAGTGTGGCCCAACTGCAGCAGCAATTAGGAAAATACCGTTGGATGAGTTTCATGTGAACGTATCGTATTGGAAAGCTTGGAGAACTAGAGAGCTTGCAATGGACCATGTGATGGGTACAATGGTAGGAAGTTACTCACTTATACCCGCCTACTTAGCTCTCCTTCAGTCGTCAAATGAAGGAACGACCTGCTTCTTGGAGAGTACGGATGTCGAAGATAGGGGAACAATATTTAAGTACTGTTTTGTTGCATATGGGGCATCAATCTCAGGGTATCTGTCCATGTGCAAAGTGGTTGTTGTCAATGGGACGTCATTGAAAGGTAAGTTTGGTGGCTGCCTACTTACAGCGTCTGCACAAGACGGAAATTTCCAAGTATTTCCTCTAGCTTTTGCGGTGGTTGATAGTGAAAACGACGATGCTTGGGAATGGTTTTTCCAGAAATTACAAACTTTTGTTTACGATGTGCCGGGGTTGGTTTTCATATCAGATCGACATGCCAGTATTTACAATGGTCTTGGAAAGGTACCTCCTGTACTATACTATTTAAATTCGACTATACCATATTTTGTTAATAGTCTAATGCTTGCGGGCTTATTTTATTCATACAGTATGGTAATAATTGGAGTTTTATGTTTTTGACAACCAGGTTTATCATCACGCTCATCACGTTGCATGTGTAGTCCATCTTTGGCGAAACATAAAGGCAACATTTAAGAAAAGCAGACTCGCAAACCTTATGTCTGCCGCTGCACGGGCATTCACGGTTACCGAGTTTAATCAGAAGTTTATCGAGATCCAGAAAATAAACCCTGCATGTTATGCATATTTGGTTGACATAGGTATGTCTACCAATTCTTGAATATAGTACAATTATTAAAACATAATAACTCATACCATACTATATCTTCTTCAGGGTTTGACCACTGTACTAGAGCTCATTTCAAAGGCCAGCGGTACAACATGATGGACTCAAACATTGCCGAAACTTGGAATGGTGTCATTAAGGAAGCAAGAGAATATCCACTTATCACTATGTTTGAATACGCGCGACCGTTATGGGCTGGCTAGCATTGCGTAGAGCAAAAGCAAACCGAGAGCAAGGAACCCTCACACCAAATGTCCAGAAACTGGTTGAGGAGAACTATGAACTGTCAACCGGTTTGTCAGTACGTGATATTGGGGAGTTGGAGTTTCAAGTGCAGGACAATGCGGGAGAGTGCTTCACCGTTTTATTAGGACCTGGCAGCTACAGTTGTATGGAATACGACTCAATTGGCATACTATGTATTCATGCTCTAGCTACTGCAACAAGGATTGGCTTCCCATCTGATTCTTTGGTGGCGCCACCATACTATGTGACAACTTGGAGACAAGGATTTGCTGGAAAAATTTACCCGGTCCCATCAGTAGGAGGGATAGAAATAGGGGGTGGTACTCTAAATGACCTTCTCCCACCAGCGGTGCGCCGCCCACCTGGCCGTCCAAGGAAAGTCCGCATTCTCTCTCGCGGGGAGTATAGGGTACATCTTTCCTTTTGATGAATACATGAGAGTAAGGGGAGACAAACTTGGATATGTGATGACAATGATAATGAATAGAGTATTCAACATACATTACCGAACACTTGATGGTATATGACATGTATAGTATATTACATGTAACTGGTATATAGGCGGGTTGATATGGTATGGTATAAGGTACATCTTTCCTTTATATCAGTACATGAGAGTAAGGGGATATAAACTTGGATAGATGATAATGATGCTAATGAATAGAGTATTCAACATACATTAGCAAATACTTGATGCTATATGACATATAGTAGATTACATGTAAATGGTATATAGACGTGTTGATATGGTATGGTATATTAGATATGAATTTTTGATGTTCTTTTGTCAATGACATTAGTATTGTCCTAATGTTGCAGAAAGGAGGCACCTCATCCTCTAGGAAATGCAAACGTTGTGGCCGTTCAGGTCACAACAAGGCGTCCTGCCGAAACCCTATATAAAAAGTACGTGACTATGGAAAAGGTATCTGAAAGCAGTTCAAAGCTTCTTTTTGGGAACTGGGTGAATAAGCGAAAGCCTTTGCCGTCTACGGACTGGCCCTCTAAATGAAGTATGATGGAGAAGTGAAGCAAATTTTAACTAAATACACGAATATATGCAGAGCTGTCATATATCGATGTATTTAGTATGTAAATAGTATGCTATATAAACCCTATGTGAAGCACAAAGTATGTGCAAGTTGTACGGAACACCCGCCGACCTTTTGATGTGAATATAGTGATGTCTTTCTCCACTAAATATTCCAAAATGACAACATTGTAGAGGCAATCTTACTAGACTCCGCAAGTATACAATGTATTACTATACTATGCGTATTATAAATGTTAGAAGTACGCTAGGTGGGAAGGCGCAACCTATTACAAAATCACGAACCTAGTCGTAGATAAAGAATTATACACTAATATAGATAACTAAACCCTAATATTGAAATGTGAACCTACTCCCTGTACGTTGTACCGTTGGGTTGGTTAATCAGGACGACGCTGAGTAGTATGGATTACTTAAATGCTTTGCTAATTTTGTACATCCAATTAAAACACTGGTAATGCTAAAAGGAAACCCCATATAGTGAAACTAAACCCTACAATTCTAGTTAAATCATAAACCAAAGAGAAATTATTAATACACATCCCAGCTGGTGAAGCCCGCAAGTATGACATATATAGTATGGATGTTGTAAAGGGTTGAAATATGTTGGGTTCATATGGATAATTAAACCCTAATATGGAAAACTAAACCCTAATATGGATAACTAAACCCTAATATGGATATGTGAACCCACATACACCACATAATAAATATGAAAATAATTAACCCACATCGTAGAAGAAAAACAAGTGTCCCTCGTTAAACTCTAATATGGATAACTAAACACTAATATGGAGTCGTGAACCCACATAAACCACATAATAACTATGGAAATAGTTGTCCACATCCTAGAAGAAAAAAAAGTGTCCCTCATTAAACCCTACAATGGATAACTAAACCTAATATGGAAAATTGAATCCTAATATGGATAATTAAACCCTAGTATGGATATGTGAACCCACATACACCACAAAATAACTATGGAAATAGTTAACCCACATACTATCACGAAAACAAGTGTCTAACATCAATTACTATACTATTTACATGATATAGTATAGTTTAACGTAATGGTATACAAATATGCTAAAACGAAGTAGATGACGTGTTAGTAGTTAAATCATAAACCAAATAGGATTTATTAATACATATCCCACCTGGTGAAGTCCGCAAGTATATTGCGCATTACTATTCTATTGACATATACAGCATGTATGTTATAAAGGGTTGAAATAAGCTTGGTTCATATGGATAACTAAACCCTAATATGGATAAGTAAACCCTAATATGGAGATGTGAACCCACATAAACCACATAATAACTATGGAAATAGTTAACCCACATCCTAGAAGAAAGCAAGTGTCCTTCATTAAACCCTAATATGGATATGTGAACCCACATACACGACATAATAAGTATGAAAATAGTTAACTCACATCCTAGAAGAAAACAAGTGTCTTTCATTCAATAATATACTATTTACCGGAGATAGCATAGTTTCACATAGTATAGACAACTAAACCCTAATATGGATAAGTAAACTCTAATATGGATATGTGAACCCACATAAACCACATAATAACTATGGAAATAGTTAACCCACATCCGAGAAGAAAATAAGTGTCCCTCATAAAACCCTAATATGGATAAATAAACCCTAATATGGAAAACTAAACCCTAATATGGATATGTGAACCCACATAAACCACATAATAACTATGGAAATAGTTAACCCACATCATACAAGAAAACAAATTCCCTTCATTAAATACTATACTATTTAGTATATATGGTATATTGTAACGACAGTGGAAGTAGTGAAACATATTACCATATTAAGAACTATACTCTAATATGGATAACTAAACCCTAATATGAATATGTGAACCCACATTGTTTACCATTTAGGAAATCTAAAGGAAAAATGATTGCTGACTACATGAAGTGGTGGCATCACATGGCTAACTATGCAAACTAAACAAATGTATACTTAACTACATGATGTATATATTATGCATGACAACATCTCTCAACTTTATGATGTTATGTAGTTAACATCACGAGTTAAATTTTATTCATCCAAAAAATGATGTGTATGTCAGAGACCGTTTAAATCTCTTGGTTCATCAATTGAAATGTTACGTACCAGATGATAATTTACCTAAATTAGATTTTGAGACGTGTTTTAAAAGCGTAAAAATACTTTTTAACAAAATTTAATTTACAAAATCAATATGTTCTATAATTTTTGATAAGTAGTGTTTTACCATTTTTATTTAGTGTATTTGAAAACAATATAATTATATTATTTTTATTTTTCTTAAATATAAAAATTGTATAAGATATTATTTAATTTAGTTTTTTTAATTCTTTTAATCTGTTTTCGTATTAACTTTTAATAAAATTTATGTAATTCGTTTGATTAACTGTGTGATATATACTTATTTGATAAACAAAATTATTATAAAACTTCTTTGATGTCAATTTATTGATTCTTATATTTTATTTGTTTAATATGAAATTATTAAGTTAATGAATTATTTTATATATTTTTTCATAAACAAAAATTCCATTGATTTAAACTTAGTAAAACTTTCATAATTATGTACGCAAGATTATGTTTGGTTTAAGTTGACATCACATAAGTTTTAAGCAAATAAAATGTTAAAGTTAATAAATTGACAGAAAATAAGTTTCATAATTAAAAAATTATCAAAGAAGTATATATCACACAATTAATCAAACGAATTACAATTTTTTTTATTAAAATTTCATAACAAAAAGATTAATATAATTAATTAAAATCAAAACAGATTAATAAATATAAAAATAATACAATTATATAGTTTTAAAATACACTAAAATAAAAAAATGTTAAAACACTACTTATAAAAAATATTAAAAATATTGATTTTGTAAATTAGATTTTGTTAAAAATATTCTTACGCTTTTAAAATGTGAGTCAAAATCTAATTGTAATTAAATTATAGTCGAGTCGATCATATTTTAATTGTTGAAACAATATATTTAAACGATCTCTAACATCTGCATCAGTTTTTGGTTGAATGAAATTAAACTCGGGATGTTAACTACATGACATCATAAAGTTGAGGGATGTTGTCATGCATAACATATACTTCGTGTGACTAGGTATACATTACTTTAGTTTGCATGGTTAGCCATGTGATGGTCAATACTTCATGTTGCCAGCAATCATTTTTCCAAATCTAAACCCTAACCATGGAAAAAGTTAACCCACATCCTCTTATAAATAGTTCTCCTTCCTTAAATACTATACCATATAGTCTATGTAGTATAGTGTAACATAAGGATAGCAGTGTATTAACATGCATTTAGTTAAAAGGGAAGCACTTTACTAACATGCATTTAGTTAAAAGGACAGACATTGTTTGAAGTAAACATTGGATCAAAGTGAGAATGCGTCATAACGAAATAATCCAAATTGGGAGTTAAGAGAAAGAAACAGGATGTAGTGTCATAATAAAACATTGGGTATACAACACAATCAACCTCCAACCTAACCCATAGACAAAGCTGC
Source organism: Brassica oleracea var. oleracea (assembly GCF_000695525.1). Lineage (NCBI taxonomy): Eukaryota > Viridiplantae > Streptophyta > Magnoliopsida > Brassicales > Brassicaceae > Brassica > Brassica oleracea. Next base: position 25,874,353 of record NC_027756.1, read on the forward strand.
AATGGCATAGTTCTCCACTGCTACACGTACTTCTTCTTCAATCAAGGAAAGCGTGTTCAAAGGCTGATCAGCTGCTGCCATTTCTAGCAGAATAAGGGCAGCAACACCCGAGAAACCTATCCATATTTGCAAACGAGTAAACTTTTATATATGAAAAAATTAGGTGCATAAAGCTGAGCGGAAGTAAATATTTTATACCTGGGTGTTCAAGGAGAAATAGGAAAGGGGCGGAAGTTCATCCCACCAGGATTGGGGACAATACAGTAGCTCGAAATAAGGTGAGGCAGCATGGTCGAGATCGGGGTGAGATAGGAAGTAACATCTACAGTCGAGGGGCATGCGGAGTTAGAGTCGACGACATACATAGCCGACATCTTCAGATCAACAATGAGACCAACCCAGTGGGTTTTTTTTAATAAGAAACGGACTGTAGACGAAATCAACGTGAGTATACCACCCAGGGCGGTGCATAAACTGTGGTTTAATAGGGGTGGAGAACACAAACTTGTGCTTCTCTTTGATGGCATCGAACCCGGCGTAATTACGCATCAGCTCGAGGAAAAACGATGGAGGGATGAACTCAAATCTAGCAGATGGTAAACGGTCACGTCGGTTACTTATGAAGGTCACCACACGGTCCAAAGCCTAAAATGAAATTCGAGTTAGTCCATAGAAATGATGTACTAAGCAATAGTCAGTCGTATTTAAATAAAGAAAATAACTCATGCGAACAAACACCATTGCAATGGAAGAGATGGCCTAAACTTGAAATAGAATAACTGGAACCGCTGGAGACGTCCACCGATCTGGGGCATTTCATATGGTGTAGTCGTTAAAAACGGTACAAGTATTAATATTGTATAGTATAGTCTACTATACTATAAATTAAAGTACAGTATAAAGTCTAAAGTTAAAAAAGTACACGGTCGGACATACTTAGCTGCATTTAACCGCTTCAAGAAAGCATCTCGGTTTGCTGGGGTTGGAGGAGCAAAAGCATTGAAGCCCCCAATAAAGACGGGCAACACCCTGGTAGGGGGTGTGGGATTAGATGATGCAGGGGGGTTCTTTTTTGCACGCTTGGGAGCCTGTTTATTGCCTGGAACATTTTTCGTGGATTTTTTGGTTGCTTACTTACGCACTGTCGGTTCCGAAGGACTGAACCGCTGTGGACTATTGTGCTTGTGTTTACTAACTCGTCTGGCACCATCACCTGCAGCATCGTCTGCTGCTGGCACATCACCTGCACCCTATTAAGAAAACAAAAGTTTGTATAACGATTATATCTACAAATAATAGGGGGCACTGAGAAAGAGGATAAAGACAAGTACTTTAAATTTTGATGGAGAAGGATTGCTAGACCCATCCACCTCATCATTTTTTTCAACACCCAACTCCGAAGGTTCTTCCACGGGGTCAGAACCATGTGTTTCACCGCCAACAGATATAGTTTCCTACAACGATTATCGGATCAACCAACGGTACTATACCACTTACGGTTAAGACAATCACAGACAATGAGAAAGCAGGGGCAATTAATATGAGTTACCTTCTCATTCTCTGGTACAAACTTGGAACTCACCCTTGGGCCTGCAGCAACGTTAGCAGGAGCTGGTGATGGATGAGGAAGCTCCTGCTGCAACCACATGGGCAGACATAAAAGGCATGAAAACGTACTATACTGTTTATGTGGTATAGTATCTATTTCATAGAAATAGTACGACACTAAGAACAGAGAAACCGGAAAACGAGTTACCTGCTCATTCCCTGTACCAAACTTAGAACTCTAACATTGGCCTCCAACAACGTTACCGGGCAAAGTTGATGGATGAGGTAATTCCTGGGAACCATAACATAAGAATGACATTAATCAATTATGGAACGTATTTATTATTCCCTATGACAGTTAATGAATAGCACTTCTCCGGCTAAAATAGTGTTATAAGCTAAAATTACTTTGCTGATTCCAGCATCAGATAGAATTTAGTTCACAACTCCAGAGACGTCAGAGACAATGTTGGATTCAGATACTGGAGATAAAGGATCCTACAAAAGCGAGATTATGCTTATTTGAAATGACTGTATGTGCATAGCTAGATGACTCGAAGATCATATGTTATATATTTCTAAGCCCACATACCTGCGGTTGCGCTTCATGACTGTCATGGGTGTGAGTTTCCATAGGCTCAACAACGACATGATCTCTGCGTCCTGTTGATTGGGCCGGTGGAGGCTCAACGTTTGAAGTGACCGGACCCATAGATTCAGTATACTTATCATCCGACGGACCACCGTGCGAATCGACAGCAACTGGAGCTGATTCCTGCGATTCATATAGAATAGTAAGACGATCCATATGAAATAGAACCAACTTGTTAACAACACAAAACTAATGACAATGTCCACCATTCAAAGAAAGTGAACTTACACTGAACTCCGTCTGTGGGACCGATGGTCGTGGAGGATCAGGAGAAAGCACTCGGTGTCCCTGAGTCCGCATTGACCCTATATCAGAGGGTAACGGGACATTATCTTCACCCGATTTAGAGACACCTGGAGAAGTGGTGGAGGCTGCATAGACAGGAGCGGATGCGTTTCCCTATGATTACCACATAAAGAATTAATACAATACTATAATGGAGATTATGATGACTATTTAAATGGAATAGTAAAGGTGAATGGAAATTTGAAAGAAAAGATTACACTGACCTTCGCCGGGGGAACAAATGCGTCTCTAACGTCATGATCTGGACCGCGATAAGGAGAATACTGTCTATACGGAATTCCTCCACCGATCGGTGGTTCCTCATCATTGTACCCCGGACCCTTTATTAACTTCTTCATGTCCTCAAACTCGGTTGTTACCGAGGTTTCCAATTGCCGAATAGATGTTGTAGCAGATTGAAGATCAGTACGGAGGACTCCCACTTCTCTGTTGAAATGCCCCTTCAAACTCAGAACGTAACCTTCAAACATGGGCATAACCCTCTCTTCATACGCGTCTGCCGCCATCCTAAGAAATGTTGGGACGTCTAGAGGGATGTTCTCACCCGGTTGTGGTTCATGCCCCTGTTGCTTGCTAGATTGCCCCCTCCAGTCTCCAGACGGCATACCACTGTCAACGCCCCCTTGTGGCACGTTCGTCCATTATAATCTGCAACAAATTCATATAATCAATTGCATAAGTTTGTTTACCGTTCCTGGCAAATGGTATAGCAAAACATCCGATATGGAATATAATGTATTTTTCAGATAGTACATCAGCATAATATAATTCAGAAATGGATAAGCATGCAATTGATTGGAAATGGATAATCACCTAGAATATTCGATGTATGTGAAATATAACGCTCTGCTAACCTAAAACGATTGCGGTAAAAAGTGAGAGTAACAATCACGAAATTTCTCTTCTAAAGTGTAATGGAATAGAAATCCTTGGAAACAATTGATGTTACCTGGCCAAGTTGATCGACAGATTTGGCTGTGACCAGGTTCACTACCAGCTTCCGCTCTACAACACTCCTGATGATATCCGCCGTCGAAAGAGATGAATCTGTTAGGGGATCACCACCGCCAGACTTAATTATAATCGAGGGACAAAACCATCGCGTGAGAAAATCCTTGAATCGCCATTGTCTCCTGGACATAATTCATAGGTGTTCGAGATTTTGTACTCCGCACAGTTAGTAAAAAGGACTCCCTCCCTCATGGATACTTCAGAAAGTCGTCAAGACTGGTCAGCTTCTCACCACCTCTGGTCTGATGTTTGTTGTCCCACAAGTAGGACACAAAATACCTTCTACCAAAACCAACAGTGAGAGTCGCAAACGCGTCAACGGATCCTTGTATTTTTCTCCCCTGAAAAGGCGATCCATAATCCAACCAACTGTGGGCTTCACTTCCCCACAAAACAGCTCATCCCATATGGACGTTGAGGCCCTCGCTTTAGCAGTTCCCTTCCCTCTGCCAATACCTCTTTCGTTTGCGTCACCGTCAAGTAAACCCCTTTCACCACAATTGAGACCTGTGACTAGCGCAAAGTCTTTTATGGCATAACGGATTGGGTTCCCGACGTAAAACCACCACAATTCTAATTCTTTTTCAGTCACCAACTGACGGGAAATAATATACTGGAGGAACATAACAGAGAAGGTATGTCCTCCCATCTGCAAAATCCTTGCGAACTGTGAATCATTCAACAGTTCCAAATGCTCATCCTCTAACGCTTGTCACATAATATCGATCCACCGGAGGTAGAAGTAGTTGTTAACACGTTTACGACCTGATGGCTCAGCTCATGACGCGAACATTCTACTTGGAAGGCCTAATTCGTCCATTATAATCTGCAACAAATTCATATAATCGATTGCATAAGTTTGTTTACCGTTCCTGGCAAATGGTATAGCAAAACATCCGATACGGAATAGAATGTATGTTTCAGATAGTACATCAGCATAATATAATTCAGAAATGGATAAGTATGCAATTGATTGAAAATGGATAATCACCTAGACTATTCGATGTATGTGAAATATAACGCTCTGCTAACATAAACGATTGCGGTAAAAAGTGAGAGTAACAACCGCAAAATTTCTCTTCTAAAGCACTGCTAATGTGTTTCGGGTAACGGGACCACTTTATTTTGACTGATATGATGACAAAGTAGAAGGTTTCAATGAAAACTAATTTCCAAAGTAGAGGAGATAACGAGGTCGATGTAGTTAACACACATAATCAGTCAAAATCAAAGCAATCACGCAATGTAATTCAAAATTGACACTCGTTTACACAATAAACCCCAACAAATTTTAAATAAGTTGCGAAGCAGAGACAGAGAAGCCTTACTCTGAAACGCTTCGTTCCGATACCTTTGGAATCGTGACTCGGCGACAACCTAATTCCGGCTCCCACCAAAGTGTCTTCAACGGAGAGAAGGGAGAATAATTAGAAATCCGAGACAACAACAGTGAATGCGCAGCGAACAGATGCAATCTTTAACCGTCGATGAAGCTTCGAGTTGCAGAAGATGGAACTATTCACTATAACCGAGAAAAAAGAAAAGGTAAAGTAATTATATTTCAGTGTGTGAAAAGGGAGCGGTCACGAAGTAAACTGAACAGTTTCCTTCTTATTTTTAATTTTTTTTACTGAGACGGTTTTCTGGTTGGTTGAGAAGGACAATATGGCATTATTGTATATTGTGTACAGGGTATATCGAAAAAATAGGGTATTTAGTTAGTGGGTGAATTATAATTTGTTTGATGGATGTATAATGCAATTTCCCTAAATTTTATTGTTTTTCGACCAGCCAAAAAAAAAGGTCTGTCATCCATTAACGTACTTTGTTTCCTTATACTCTTCCCTAATCAACAAACCAACACCCATATTCAATAAAAAAAGCCAGATCAAAGCAATAAAGGTTCCAACTTTTTTTTCCAACAATTAGGATTGAAAACCTGATCAAGGAGGAATAGAAGTGAAAATCAGGATGGCAGAGAGATAAGGAACTTAGTATTGAACGAGAGATTCACCATTGGTGAGATGAATAGAAACACTGGCTCCATAAACGCTCTAGAATTGATTCACAAACGATAAGAAAACTGAAAAAAGAATGATAAATCATGTTAGAATCGTGCACGGCGGCCTTGAAAATCTGCAGAAGAAACGAAAACCCTAAGAAGGAGAAGATAATATAATTACAAATTTGCCATTAATGCGAAAATAAAAAAATAAAACGCAAAACAGACTACGCTAGACGAGTCTTCTTCATTTTTAAAAGCATCCCTTACCTCCAGACCAAGTTAACTATTTGGTATCCATCTCGTAAACGAATGTATTACATACAGTATACATATATTATAAGACCCGATCCCAGCCTACTAGGCCGCGGTCGATGCCTCACGTCGCTCAGTCCATACCCGGACCGAACCTCTAAAAAATTTTGGCCTTTATTTAAAACATCGCCCATAGGCGAGGGCTAACTCAGATCTTAGCTCAAGACTACCATAGTCTTTCCTAGCTTAGATCAATACAACACATACGCAGCGGAATAGTATCTACTTAACCATTGGACTAAATCCAATCTAACACTTGTCTGGTCAGATCTCCTCAGCTACTGGTCAGTAAACGCAACTACCAGCTAGCTCCAAGGTCGATCCTGAACCTAGACCAAGTCATACAATCAGAGGTTCCGTTCCCCTAAGCCATTCTATCTAGATCTATGCAACATTGACAGATCATACCCTTGCCACATTCCCAGAGCTTGTTAGCTCATTGTCCCAGCTGACTTAGCTAGCTCACCCAGCTAGTTGAGCTGAACCACTTCACTTGAGGTTTGCTGCTCCGTTCCAGCTGATCGAGCTGCGAGGTAGCTTTGCCCAGCTCCCCGTCCACTCGTCCAACTCCCTTATACCTGCATAAACTCTTCCCTTGGGTACTTAGTCATTCAGCCAACCATCCCCACAGACATAAGTAACCCTTGAGAAGTCTTCAAACAGCTAAGGACATGCATCTGGCCCTTACCGGCTCATGCACTGTCCCACATCCTTTTTGCCTTATCAACTTATGATACCAAGTCCAGCTCATGGACTAACAATGCCCATCAGATCCTGAGTCAATCAACCAACCACCCCACATGACTCAGAACTGATGAGTCTTCACACTTCCTAATCAGTCATGGAACCATGTCCCACTGAACCTGATTA
>NC_027756.1:25882153-25897214 GCF_000695525.1 Brassica oleracea var. oleracea
TAACACTTGAACACTCAGTACAGCTTCTTCTCTTAATCTTATTCAATCTTACTAAGTCCCTTGGTCTATTTCCAGACCTAGACTTAGGTTTCTCATGATCCATCCTGATCATTTACTTCATTACAGCTTGTTCGCGATCAATTCCCATGATCTGAACCAAAGCAGTTTCGTTTCTGTTGAAACGTATAGACCCTATGTCAAGTTCCAGGAACGGGGACATGACTTATATACTACGTGTTTTGTCCGCACATGCGAGCATAATCGTTTTACTAATAGTTATTAATATATTTCTTATGATTTAAACATGACAATAATTCCTTATATTTTTAATCATTTTAGTTTTCTTTAATTTTTATCTCGGTCTACTTCTTCTTATTACAGAGGAAAGCTATGAAACCACGAGAGCATAATTAGATATCAAATATTACACATAATAAAGTAAAATAAGAATGTGAACTTCTTTTTTGGACAACGAAGAATGTGAACGTTTGGTCTCTCTTAATCTACTTTGTATTTTTGAACCAGGAAAATGTATTAAATTACCAACAAACATTGAAACACACAAATCCAAGTAGAAATAAAATAAAAAATAAATTTCGATGATAATTTAGAAGAAAACTTAAAAAAAAAAACAAATTGAAATTATGATAATATTTCTTTGGTTTACTTCATAAATATATACATTGAGTTATCAAAATATTTCATAAGTTTACATTTAATAAGCAAAAAAATAGATAATGATAGTTTTATTATTATTATAGTTAATTATATAATGATAAATCTAATTATTCATTAAAAATATATCTACTTTAGCCGTTTTAGAGATTAAACCATTGAACACATGTTCGTAACATGATTACGTAAGCAACTCTCTAAACTTAATATCAAAGCATAAGTTATAATAAAACATATAAGTGAAATAACTGCCATTAAATAATTTAGAACATGTAATAAAACCGATTTGCTTCCTAGTCTTTTAAACTCAACGAAAGAAAGAAAAACATAAAAGTCTACCTAAACAGAAAACAAATATCGAAAGTACATAAATATAGATGTCAAGAACCCAAAAAAAGATCTAAAGCTAAAGAGAAAATTAAGTTTTGATGTTGTTCATATAGTCGTTAATGCAAACAACTCCATCAATAATATTGTTTGACAAAAAAATATTATTTGATCTACACAAAATGATTGAACCACTGAAAAGAGAACGTTCACATCAAAATGAAAGTGATATCATGAAGATAACGCAAGCAATTGAAAGAACCAGAAAACACTATACCTAGAGGATGAAAAAAAAACTATAACCGATACAACTTGGAATGAATGATAAAAATGAAACTATAAAATTTAAAACATCTTACATTACATGAAAACAAGAATTGGTCTTCACTTGTGAAAGTTAAACCAATTATAATTTTAGTTCAATTATAAATTCCGAGATAATTATATTATTTAAATGAATAAATTAATGATTTAAGCTAAAACTAATAAAAACATGTGGAAGTTAAAATAATTATAATTCCAATTATAAATTTTGAAATAGTACACTATTTAAATCAATAAATTAATTAACAATTTCGAAATCTATATTTAAATTAATAAATTAAATATTTAAGCTAAAAACTAACAATAATATAACAAATAATTAAAATTTAGCTAAAATCATGGAGAATGTGACAAATCAGCAAAATCACTTATAATAAATAATAGAATAGATATATGATTCAAATTTAAAGTAAAGCATTTATTTATTAAAAAAATTATAAATTACTTCATCTTATAATTGTGAAAATAAAGTATATTAAATAAAATTTTAATAATTATTATCCGATAAATTATTTTAAATATTCTATAATTAGTTGACATATTATATTTGAATATATTTTATATCCCTAATAAAAAAATTAGTGCATAATGATGATTTATGAGAAATTTTCATGTTTACTATAAACACTAAATCTTAAACCCACAATTCTAAACCCTAACTGACTGACATAAGTACTTTTTGGGTCCAAAATTCTTTTACCCGAAAGAACCTGGAACCAAAAAGAACTGATCCGAATAGACTCAAACCCGAAAAGAACCGACCCAGATAGACCCGACCCGATAAGAACTGATTTGTACCCGACTTAAAAATATGTATATCCAAAATTTTGTATTCTATTATATATATATATATATATATATATATATATATATATATATTTTTTGTGTTCTATTTTATATATTAGTTTATGATATAGTTGAAATATCTTTTGTTAACAATATTTTTTATTATTTTGCAACATTTTTAAGTAAGGTGAAATTTTAAAATGAAAAACTTAGAGTTTAAAAATGTTTTAGTTTAATTATTGATAGTATAATTTAAAGTATTTTGTAAAATTTTAGATATATATGATAAATATAGACTAAATTTGATGGAATTTGATGGAATTTGAGTATTTCATGTCTTGTTTTAGATTTTAAATACTCAAACTCGATCCCGGCCTGAAAATTACATGTATTTTACAGGTATTTTAATTTGAGATCTGAACCGATCCGGACCCGAGAAGAACTGACCCGAACCTGAACCAAAAATTTATAAGTACCAATTGGATCTAAATATTTAAGACCCGAAAGGACCTGAACCCAAAAGAAACCGGCCCGAATACCCATGCATACACTAGAGTGTACACCAACGCAAAAAATACCAACGCCAAAAATACCACCCCGTACACCAGAAGGCATGTACACTTCAAGGACCGAGATATAGATAAGTATAAATAATGTCATTGTGACAAAGACGTGTTTAGCCAACTAATAATTCGTCATAAAAATAGTGTAGCAAAGGTTAATTAAGTAAAAATAAAAATCAGTGGTAATTCGTTCATCCATATCAGTCGGATTCTCCACTGGATTCAGAAGCGGACTTGTGATGTTTTTCTAGGTATTCCTGATAGTCTTCAAGATCTACCTTACTCTCGGACTCATTATCACTCCCTTCCACCGGATTCAGAAGAGACCACTCACTTTCATTATCAGCATCATGTCTCCACAACGTTTGTACACCTCAAGGCATGTACACCAGTAGGCCGTACACCACAAGACTCGTACACCACAATGCCCGTACACCACAATGCTCGTACACCACAAGGCATGTACACCTCGCACATAGTGTACATACGAGTGTACACCTAGTGAACTCTTAATCCATTTAATGAAGAAGACAAATGTTTAATTACAAAAGTAACCCTTGTTTAAAGAAATCATGAAAAATAACAAAAATGGGGTCTACGGTGATCGAAATCATGACCTCACAGTGCATAAAAAGACTATATACCGTTAGACTGCGCCAATTTCATTGTTAGATCTACCATAAACAATTAATTATATATTATTTTTAAAAAAAAAAAATATAGATTACACTCAAAATATCCTGAATAATACTTAGGTTTAAATTCACCTCATCTGTTGTCACCAATCAAAATGTCATGTATATTAGTAAATAAAAATATTAAATTAAAAATTGAAAAAAAATTGAAAAAAAATTGAAAAAAATTGAAAAAAAAATTGACACCAATTTTAAAGATGCTAAAACCGCCAGTTAAATCCTAAATCCTCAATCATAAACCCAAAACCCTAAATCTAAACCCAAACCCTAGAACTTAAATCCTAAACCAAAATTTACACCCTATACCCTAAATCCAAACCGTAAATCCTAAACCCAAACCGTAAACACTAAACCTTAAAATCAAACCTTAGATCGTAAACCCAAAAACTGCATATAAAAAGATCAACTGATGTTGTGAATTTGGCTAAACTTCAATTAGTATAAAGTGGTATCCCCTAGTTGTGAATACGTAGGTCACTTTTTTTGTCAATATAAAAAATATTAAATTAAAAAATAAACCAAAATAACTGAAAAAAATGACGTCAATTTTAATAACGCTAAAACCGCCAGCTAAATCCTAAATCCTAAATCCTCAATCATAAACCCTAAACCCTAAATCTAAACCAAAACCATAAACCCAAACCCTAGAACCTAAATCATAAACCAAAACCGTAAACCTTAAACCCAAACCGTAAATCTTAAGCCCTAAAACCAAACCTCTGTTCCTAAACCCAAAAAATGTATATAAAATGGATCAACTGATGCTGTGAATTTGGCTCAACTTCAATTAGTATAGGGTGGTATCCCCGAGATTTGAATTTCACAATAGGTCACTTTTTCTAATTTTTTAATTAAGAAGTTAGGTTTTCAATTTTATTATCGTCTTCCTCTTCTTTCTCACCTCTGCCGACTCTGTATCTTTTTGCTTTTTGATTATTTTGTTTATCAGAAAAATCGCTTACTACGTTTTACATGTTCTAAACTCTACTATGTTTCCCATTCCACGTCGATGTGATTTAGTGTTAGTTCATTTTTGTTATTAACACTTTATTATAATGATGTTTTATTTGGATTTGAAATTTAATTTTGTTATTCACATTAGAAATTTAAATATTTATGAATTTTAAGTTTTGATATTTTTTGTTAGATGTCATATATCTTAACTTGTTACATATTTTTGTAAATAATCTAAACTATTTTTCGATATTTTGTATGTTAAATGAAAATAAAAGTACAAAAACTAAAGATAAATATTTTTTAAATGTTTGAAATATTTTTAAACATAAGATATATACATATCCAAACTATTATTTTATGTTTTAAAAGACATTTCGAAAATACTTAACTTTATTTTCTATATTTTTATTTTCATAGTTAATATATTATTATATAATAAAATTTATTCATTTATTAACCTGCGGTCGGCCTAATGACTAGGTGAGATATTGAAGATGAAAATACAATGGAAGTTGTGAATATAACAATAGGTCACTTTTTTCTTATTTGATTTGTTTAAAAAAAAAGAAAATGGCAAGGCTGTAAATATATGTGTTTCTTAGGGATTACATAGATTTTTACAACACTTTTGCATAGGGTCAAAAAAATAGGTAGTCCTCTTTGCAAATTAAAATTTAGCATGACTCATATTCCTAATTGATAACTTACTCACCACACATTCTCCCAATTTTTCCTAAATTAATAATGTTAGGACTTAGAAATTTTCTTAATTTATAGAAATATTAATTTATAAAAAATTTCTTATTTAGATTTATTATTTTAAGATATATTTATTCTCAGATAAGAAACACATTTGATTTTAGTGCATAGACATTAATTGTTATTTTTTAAATTTTGAAATTTATATTAATTTTATTATATTATTTGGTGTATATTATATATATTGCATAAAATTAAGTGTGGTTTTAGGTATAATATTACTAAATCTCATTAAAAATATATTAAGTGTTAAGAAAATATAAAGATAATTATATTGTGAATATAAAACAAACAATATAATAATAGGTTCTTACTTATATAAAATATAAATACATATAAGTTATTAATTTATAATTTTAATGTGATCAAATATTTACATAGAATTTTCTAAAAGATTATTACCTTATTATTTTATCGATTTGTGTCAAATTTTGAACCGGCTCAAATTGGGACCGACAAAATTTATTAATTTATAGAAATTATTAATTTATTGAGTATTAATTTATAGAGGTTCTACTGTAATATGATTTGTGAGTCTATTTGAAAATTACATGATAACTATCTTACAAACAGTGGAAGCACCCTTACTTAAAGGCTTTTACACCCATGTATATGGTTTAAATCCCAAACTATACACTTTCTTGCAGATTATAAGATGCAAGCTTTCGGGGGTTCCAGAGTACTGTAGGCTGAGCAGTTCGTTGTGATCGCATGCTACGGAGAGAGCATGTACATTGATGATGCGTACATGCAGAACCGTCCGTTGATCCAAATGTTTTGAAAACAACTTCATCATGAATCCTTATTTGTGGAGTTGTTCATCAATATTATATATGTTGCAGGTCATTAGATATGGAAATTGGGAACCTGGACCCAGGCCTGGCCCAATATAATACAAGAAAATATAGTGACTCCCGACAAAATTCTCAAAGGAGAAAAATCCATCAGAAACTTCTAAAGGATTTCCGACCAAATATCGACAAAATAAAAAGTCTAGAATCCGTCGGAAATTTAATTACTAAAATCCGTCTGAATTTCCGAAGGAATGTTTTTAAAATAAATATTTATTTAAATCCATCGGTAATCGTCAAAAATTTCCGACGGGTTCCCAACAGATTTCGGGATTAAGGTTGAAAAATAGGTGTAAAATTCATAAAATTTGATTCATTATAGATCCATGAGTACTATAAAAACATTTTAAAACTCCATATGATATAACATATGGTCAATAAACGTATATTACTAAATTTAAATAAAATAAATCAAAAGAATCCCTTTGAATGTTAACATATCATATACTTACATGAATGATTTTGAGAATTGGTCCATAGTATTTTCAAATCTATATTAAAAGTGATTCCGAAGGTGTTCAACCATAAAACTCATTAAATCATTTGTATAATGAATATGGATATTTTTGATATGTTTTTCTTTGTATTTGCTAACTTTAAACCCCCCCTCCAAAATCGTCAGATATTCGTCAGAAATTCGTCATGAATCCTTCAGAAAATTGATTTTCGATAACTCGGTGTTTAGAGTTGTTGAACGAAAATAAAATTCATGACGGATTACAAATGGAATCGGGAATCTAAAAATCCCCCCCCCCCCAAGAAAGCGCCAATTTTTTTGGCAACCGTCTAAAAGTAAAAATTTCCAACGGATTTCCGACGGATGCGGATCCATCAGGAATTTTTAATACATAATTTGGTCTCTTCTCTTCTCCTACTTCATTCTATCCTCTCTCTCAAATATACCAAACTCTTTTCTCTCTCAAAAATACATTAAACTTCTCTCTTCTCCTCAAGAACACAATCAAAATCAAATCTTTCTCTTTCATATTTTTCTAATATGTAAGTTTTTTTATTTAAAATAGATTGTAGAGTAGTTTTATGTTAAGTTGTTGGTTTTCAGGACTTGAAGGTGGGCAAAAAACCGAACCAAATCACGCGTCAAACCTTACCGATCCAAACTGAAAGTCTATGATCAAATAGTTTGGTTTAAGATTTTCCTAACCCGAACCAACCAAACCGAAACCAATCAAAACAGAACCGAACCGAGAAACCAATGTATTTTTGTTATTATTTTAATTAAACATACTAGCATTATACAAGATACTAAAACCCTAAGACTAATGTCACTAAACCCATATATTTTCCATTTTTATTCAATAGCATATATTTTCTAAAATAATATGTAATCCAAATTTTTGATTTAAAAAAAACTCTTGAATTATTTTATGTAAACGGACGCTGCGTAATACCAAAACTAAGTATCATTTAAAACAAACATTCTCCATAACGTCTCTTTCCCTCTCCATAATTTTTTTATTTACTTTAGTTAATTTTGGTTTGATTGTGTTTGTAAAAACTCTTTTTGTGGTTTTTAAAGGTTTAAGTTTTAGTTTTCTATTGACTTTAGTTTACATAGTTTATTTTATTATCACTTGCGTGATAATTTCATAACCATGCGTTTATGTTTTAAAACATTATTTTCTTAAAAGAACTAAACTAGAAGAACCCGATTAAACTGAACCGAAACACAAACCGAACCGAATACAAACCAAACCAAAACCACTCTAAACCAATCTAATTATGGTTTACTTTATTTGGAAAATTATAGAACCGAATTAATCAAATCGAACCGAACCGATAAAATAACCGAATCGCCCATCCCTAGATTTCATTGTTAGTTTTAGAAATTTAGATGTTAGTTTTAGGATATAAGTTTAGATGTTTGTTTTTCGATATAGATTTTAGTTTTAAGATTGAATTAATTTAGGATTTAGATGTTGTGTAAGATTTTGATGTTAATTTTAGGATTTGTTAGTTAAAGGATTTTTGTGTTGGTATAATATTCAAAAATATTTATAAAATATATTTTGAATTTAACGTAATTTTGTTATTTTAAAAACATTTTTCAAAACATTTATTATAATTGTACAAACTTATCAACGTTTTATAAATGCTTTTAGTTTACAAATTTTTTTCTCATATTTCATATTTTAGAAATACTTTTAATTATAAATAATATTTTACAAAACATGTAATTTATTCAATTTCCAAGACATTTCTTTATCTAAAACGATTTTCATAATTTATAACTTTTATTTATATATATATATATATATATATATATATTATGGTATAATTAAAAATATTTTATAAATTTGTTAGTTTATAATTTGTTAATTTATGATTTTTTGTTTGAATTTGTTAGATAAAGGATATAGATTATAGTGTTTTTAAAAGAAACCTTTTTATAATTTATTTATATATTGGTATTTTTTAAGAAAATTTGTATTCTATGTAATTTAAAATTTAAAATTTAAAACGTTTTATTTATTTTATTCTTTTGGTTATTTTTAAAAAAACTTTCCGACGGAATCCGTTGAAATTATTTAGTTGGAATTTTTTCGGAAATGTTTTTGACGGATTCCCCACAGATAATTTCCGATTATTTTCGGGAATCCATTAGAAACTTAGTTTACAAAAAAAAAAAATCCATTGGAAACTACTGACCAATTCTCAACAAAAAGTATTTCCGACTGAAATAGAATCGACGATACGTTTCGTTGGGTATTCATGGGGAATGATGATTTTGACGGAAATATCTGTCAAAAATGAGATTATTTTTCTTGTAGTGATAAGAACTGTAGCGGGGAGGTTTGGCCATCATTTTTTAAACCTAAAAAGAAACGGGCCTCGTGGGAAGGACCCGTGCGGTATTGGGCCATTTGCAGATTGGACTTGATTTGACCTGCGGGAAAAAGGAACCGGCAACAAACCTTTCATTTTACTGTTCAATTGGCGAAAGAACAAGAGAGAGAGAGAGACTCTGTCGATGGCGATCTTCACCGACAAGACTGAAGGGGCTCCGGCGATGGCAGTTCGAGGTCCGATGGTGGTCCTGTCTTCCGTTCGTCTTCCATATGAATACATGGAGTTTCAACGAATACTACTTTTGTCCTTTCTCAGCTGTGATGATACGCAAAGGTCTTATTAATGTTTTTTTTGGCTGTCTGTTTGATATTTGATTTTCGAATTGATGGTTCTTATTGTCTCCAACAGACCGTGTGTAAAATTGTATATATATGATATTACTCATTTTCTCTTCTCTAAATACTGTATTTTCCAATGACTGCAGAATCAACAAACTTGGAGCGTTCGATGGCTGCATTTTTGAGTTTCAAAATCGTGTCATCATTGTGCTGGACTAAGCTCATTTGCTCGCCACTCAGGTCTTTTCTCACTTAGTTGTTGAAAATTTCAAAGATGGATAAACAAAAAAATGGTAACAAAATACTCAGGCAAAGGAGAAATCTCCCAAAAACGTAAGATGCATCAAGGTTTTGAACTTAAGGTAAATAGACTAATAATTACCCTTCTCTATAACTTGGTGTCTCAACTTTCTGATGGCTACCATCTACATCAGCGATAACATAGAAGAGTCAGAGATGGAAAATGTCAAAATAGATCAGATTGCAACCTTAAAGTAAAAGCCACTATCTTTTGAAGTAGTGTCACGTTTTGCAGTTATGATACTAGATGTTGCAAGAGGTATGAGTGTTTTTTCTTTCTTAAAACTATACTTACTACTGAACTTAGGATTTAGAACTCTTCAATTAGTTATTAGCTGACATTGACTCTTCTCCAACAAAAATCAGGTGAAGCAAAGGGACAGGCTCTCTGTAACCAATTTGAAGAAAAAGATGATCCTATGAATGAAAAAGAAACAGTGTGTAAGTGTATTAAAGTGGTTTTGGATGCCTCAAGCTAGGAATAACTGTACTTGAAAACAGAATTCTCTAACCAGGTTCTCAAACCGGCTTTTTCATCAATATACCATTTTATCATACTCAGCTTTGTTCTGCTGACCATGAGCTCCTTTTTGACTCCATCAATGAACCCATCTTTGAGTTTTACAAGTTTCCTCAGTGGGTCTCCTTTTTTTAAACCAAGAACACAAGTCTTCTCACTCAGTGGTGAGTGGTGAGAGCATCGTTCACGAGGTTTAGTGTCGTCTATTCCCGTTGAAATTTGATATCAGGTGTAACCTAACAAAATAATATTTAAAAATTAAAACCAGCAGCTTAAACAAATATCCACGCCACAAGCTCACTGTAAAAAAGAGAGTTTGTTGAATACAAACATATTCACTCTTATCATTGAAAAAATGGATTGACATATATGATATACATAACGCAAGGACACGGAAGGTGTAAATAAAACTTAGAAATTCTTCACCGGAAGACGGCCGTGATTGACCAAGTGGTGCTGTGACGCGAACAGAAATGCGTCATTAGCTTAACACCGTCCAGCCTCATTACACCACCTCATTATAGGATCACCAAACAATCATGGATTTGGTCAACCTAATTTACTCGCACATGCACGTCACAGAAAATAAATAATCTAATACAAATTAAGTAAATGCATTATATTATTACAAATGTTAAACTCCATCACGTATGCAGCAAAATTGAAAACACGACCTTAGTGAAATCAGACATGAATATTTGGAATACATCTCATTAACTACAGATTGATTCTTCTACATAAGTTGACGGGAATTTACATGTCAGGATTAACATGTGAGTCAAAGAATAAGCTTTAATCGGGTAAGGAGGTATGAGTGCGAGTAATGAATCTCTCTCAAGCTGACTAAATCGAAGATGGAGGTGATTTACGCGAAGATAAATTCATCGGAGGAGTACAATATGGCGACCGGAGGCGCATGGGATCAAGTTATTTTTGACCATTCAGTAAATCAGGGATCCTAAAGACACAACAACAGAATCTCGACTGAGTCGATGAGATTGTCATCGCAACAGAACAAACAAGAGTTTATTCGAGTCAAGAAGCTTTGGGGTTCTATTCAGACAAAGCAGTGGCAATGGGATTCAATGCAAGGATAAACTTGGAGGTTAACGATGATGGAGTTGATGGAGTTCGTCGGTGTGGAGAAGAAGACGAAAGGGGGCTTTTGTTTGATTCTTGGTGAACCGAGAAAATAAGAGAAGGTTAAAGTTGGGTCATGTGGAGATTATTAAAGGGCCTCAATTTTAATTTTGTTACGCACCAGCTCACTCCAAAGCCCAACTTCAAGATACTTGCACTAAGACAAGTCGGTTAATTTCGTATGTGAAATAGGAAAATAAGACATTCATACAAAGTGTGGAACTTCTAAAAGTTTGTATCAATAGAGGATGTCCCAAGCTTTATGGATCATCCGGTGAATCATAAACACAAGAAACAAAGAGATAGAAGAAATTAAAGAACAAAAAAATCATTCGAGACATGTCGATAAAACTTTTTAAAAAGAAAACATAATAAAGAATAAGAAGATCAATAAAGCAGTGCCAAACCAACAAATGTACACGAATTTTAATTTAAATCCTTTTTTTTAACCACTTATTCTTAGGTTCGATTCACCAAACAATAGGATTGTGTTATTTCATATTCGAAATCTTTTATAAAAGAAACAAAATATTGTCAAGTTATACTATATTTTTTAAATAAAAAAGTAAAAAGAAATAAATAAAAAATAGTAACAATTACAAAAACATATTTTTTAACAAACAAAACACTAAACCCTAAATCTTAATCCTTAAATCCTAAATCCTAAACCCTAAACCCTTGGGTAAACCCTAAACCCTTGGATAAATCTTAAACTCTAAATCAAAAACACTAAACACTAAAACACTCAAAGGTTTAGGGTTTAGGATTTAGAGTTTAGGGTTTTAGTGTTTAGTGTTTTTTATTTAGAGTTTATGATTAATCTAAGGGTTTAGGGTTTATCCAACGGTTTAGGATTTAGGATTTATGGTTTAGGGATTAGAATTTAGGATTTAGTGTTTTGATAACGACGTTAAAAATATATTTTTTAAAAATTATTTTTTCTGTAACTACTATTTTTTTATTTTTTATTTTAAAAATATAATATAATTTGATAATATTTTGTTTCCTTTTTTAAAAGATATCGAATTTGAAATAATGAAATTCTATTGGTTGGTGAACCCAAGAATAACTCATTTTTAACGACTTATTATTGGGTTCACCCCCTAGGGTGAACCTAACAACCAATAGAATTGTGCTATTTCATATTCGATATCTATTTAAAAAGGAAACAAAATATTGTTAAGTTATATTATTTTAAAAATGAAACGGTAAAAAAAATAAATAAAAAATAGTAGTAATAGAAAAAAGAAAGATTTAAAAAAAATATTTTTAACGTCGTCGACAATACATTAAACCCTAAATCCTAATACCTAAACCCTAAGCCATTGGATAAATCCTAAACTCTAAATCAAAAACACTAAACACTAAAACACTCAAATTTAGGATTTAGGGTTTAGGGTTTAAGGTTTAGGGTTTAGTGTTTTAGTGTTTAGTGTTTTTTATTTAGAGTTTAGAATTTATCCAAAGGTTTAGGGTTTACGTAAGGGTTTAAGGTTTAGGGATTAGGATTTAGGGTAGTGTTTTGCTGACGACGTTTAAAATATTTTTTAAAAAATATATCTTTTTTGTAATTATTACTATTTTTAATTTTTAATTTTAAATTTTTTACTTTTTTATTTTAAAAACATAATATAACTTGACAATATTTTTTTCTTTTTTAAAAAAATATCGAATATAAAATAACACAATTCTATTGATTGGTAGACCTAGAGGTTCATCCTAGGGATGAACCCAAACATAACTCTTTTTTAACATTGTTACAACGATTTAATTATAAAATATTTAGCGAGAAACATTAAGGCACACTACATATGAGGGGTACAAAACCATTTTCATAATAGCAAAACTGATGAATGTTTATAATATCTACACACAGATAAAATATATCACACCCTTCCGACGGGTCAATCAAAGTATATATATATATATATATATATATAAAAGGAAATGGTAGATTGCATCACCATAAATATATTTATTTCTTCTCTGTTTCTTCAGTGAATATTTTTTCAGAATGTATTTTTTTCTATAAAAAATGTTATAATT
Source organism: Brassica oleracea var. oleracea (assembly GCF_000695525.1). Classification (NCBI taxonomy): domain Eukaryota; kingdom Viridiplantae; phylum Streptophyta; class Magnoliopsida; order Brassicales; family Brassicaceae; genus Brassica; species Brassica oleracea. Next base: position 25,895,243 of record NC_027756.1, read on the forward strand.
ACAAAAAAAAAACACTTTCACAGAATTACATAAATATCATGATCTAAACTACATCACTTTCCGAAGCTGTTTACTTTTAAAGGCACTTTGGAAGACCTGATGAAACGTCTGATTTCTTTTTTCTTTATAGTTTCATGTATCTCAACCAGTCAACCAGTAGAAGTAGATTAGGATACATACCTGGATTTGGTCATGTCTAAATAATGAGTAGGATCAAAACGGCTGGGAGCAATATACACTGTGTAAACGGGATTGACTTTTATGCTCAGATACTCGACCTTATTGACCTCGTCCGCAGCCTACGCTATGCTTTGGGATTAATTATACTTGTTGAAAGGATTCATAAACCCCAAAGACATTCAAAGTCTAATAAAATTTCATAAATATTCGATTCAATTTGGACATAAGATCGAAGAATCTAACCGTCAAAAACTGAGAGATATCTTGGGTATTCAGAATTTAGGAAGAATGAGATCTTATTTGAAACTGCTAGAAAATCTCAGAGGATCTAAGATACAAGTCTTTGGATTTATTCAGGATCGCTTGAATAACAAGATTAATGGCTGGACATTTAAGTTTTTTACTAAAAGAGGAAAAGAAGTGATTATCAAATCAGTGGTTACACCTTTACCAAATCATGTGATGTATTGCCACCGTTTACCCAAAGCAACCACAAAGAAACTGACAAGTGTTGTAGCACAATTCTTGTGGAGCCCAGGTGGTACTCACTGGAAATCATAAGACAAATTATGTTTAAATAAGGATAAAGGAGGATTAGACTTTAAAGACCTAACAGATTTTAACACGGAGATGCTTGGTAAGTAATTATGGCGACTGATTTTGAAACCAAATACCTTATTTTCACGAGTTTTTAAAGGATGGTACTTCAGGAATGCATCACCTCTGGAACCGATTCGATCATATTCTCCGTCGTATGGCTGGCGGAGTATTGTTTTTGTTAGATCTCTGGTTAGCGAAAGACTAATTAAAATAGTGGGATCAGGATCTTCTATCTCTGTATGGAACGACCCCTGGCTCCCAGCCACTCGCCCGAGACCAGCAAATAAAAATCATCATAACAGTTACCCTGACCTTACAGTTGATTATCTCATTGATTCAGCTTCGCGAACTTGGAATTCACAGGCAATTCAGGCTTTAGTGGAACCCCATGATGCAAAAATAATAGAAAGCATACCTCTGAGCATGACTCATATGGGAGATAGGGATGGATTGTATGTTACCAATAATGGAAAATACACGGTTAAATCTGCCTACCAAGTAGAACGGGTCTATCCAGATAGGGAAAAACAAACATCAGTGTTTGGACCCACAATTGATATCTTGAAAGTGTTCTGTTCGAAAGTTAGGTGCCCACCAAAAATTCAACATTTCTTGTGGCAACTGGTGTCAGGATGTATAGCAGTTAAAAAAATGTGCAAGCGCGAGGACTACAAGGGGATATATGTTGTGCTAGATGAGGAACTTCAGAGGAATCGATAAATCATGTGTTTTTTTAATGCTTTTCAGCTCGTCATATTTGGGCCCTCTCAAAGATACCATTGAATCAAAATATTTTTCCCATTGGGTCCCTCTTCACAAATATTGATCATCTATTCTGGATAATTCACCCTAAAATGGATGATCACCAATTTGCATGGATTCTATGGTACATTTGGAAAGGAAGGAATAACAAGGTTTTTAGTAATCTTGACATTGATCCCCGGGAAACACTCAAATTGGCGGAAATGGAATCAACGCTTTGGGCTGAAGCACAAGTGTTGAAAACTCAGAGGGGAGTACAACATGTAGAGGTTTTGAACCTCCCGTCAATTCCCGGGCGCTGGTGTTTCATAGATGGCTTTTGGAAAGAGAATGAGTTGTTTTCAGAACAAGGTTGGTACAATACTCTATAGGGTTATGATTGTTTGATGGGAGCAAAAAATGTCAGGGCTAGTTTCTCCCCCCCCCCCCC
>NC_027756.1:25897329-25907209 GCF_000695525.1 Brassica oleracea var. oleracea
TTCCCCCCCCCCCCCCCCATCACTCAGGAGGTGGAATCGCTACTCTGGGCAATGGAACGTATGAGGAATTTGCGTCAGTTTCGGGTCACGTTTGCAACGGATTGTTCTCAATTGGTGAAGATTGTGTCAGAACCAGAAGAATGGCCCGTGTTTGCAAGTTATTTGGAGGATATCAAGGCCCTGCAAGAAATTTTCCTCAGCTCAGAGATCATTCATGTACCAAGAGCAAAAATTTTGATGGCGGATAGTCTAGCATGAAGTGTCAGGAAACAGCCGTCTTTTGTCGTTCACATGGATGCAGAGCTACCGATATGGTTCACAGAGTCAATATGAGTCTGTTTTTTATGACAAAAAAGGTCTCAAAAAAGATATTGCAAGACCCTAAAATTGTAAATTAACAATAATATTTTTTTCATCTCCAGGATATACTTGAAGTTGAAGATAATTCTAACGTAATAATTTTGTAGCTAAACTGTGTAGTTTTTAAATTGTCAACAATATCAAAGTTTAAAACATCATATAAAATGTTTTGTCCTAGTTTTGATGTTACTACGTTGTTGTTAACTTTACTATTATTGGTGATGGTGACAACCCGAACTTGGTGGACAAAGTGGAAGACGAAAAGTCGCCCATTTGGCTGAACTAGTGGATGAGGTAACAAGTATACGGTTACCAATTTTACTGGTGGAAATTCATCACTTCCTCCCATCCCTTTATTGGAGAACGAGGGTAACTCAACAAAGGAACCCAACCCACTTTTGTGACAGCCCTTTAGCAGACAGATTCGTGGTGGACGCAATGTAAAAGAGAAAACTGTTAGTTTTGTTCAGCCTTCACAACGTACATTCCACTCAACGATTAAACAATTGACATAAACGATGTTTAATTAACATGGTGTACATATCCAAGCCAATTCACATAAATCGTCGAGAAAGATAAAGATAAATTTGTATATTTAAGGGTGTGGAACTGAGACCAATTTTTATCATTAAAGAATAAATAATTTACATTTGTAGGAACGAAGATGACTAGTCAACGTCCAGATACATCACCCATCCAGCCTGCGTAAGTAAAGCGGAATGTAAAAACATTGTACAACAGTCCTAAAAATGTACAAAATATGTAGGAGTGTAATACATTTGAGTTCAACAGAAGAAACGTAAACATGTAGTTAATGATAATGATACTACAATGTATCATAAAGATGCACATATGCACATGTCTGACTTGTTTGGTAAGAAGATATCATTTTGGCTCAGTAAAATTCTTTCAAAAAAGAAGACTTTGTCTGCATAACGAATTTTTATCGAATGCATTACATGTTGATACGTTAGTTAAGGCTGTCATGGAAACATCAAAGGTCAGATCATACAATTAATCCAAATGAGTTGAATACCCATGTACCAAAAACCTACTTTGTGAATGAGATATCATCTGGATCACCTGAAATTGAAGATGACAAGGTTATACTACCTTTTGTGGATGTACAGTATATGGTGTTTTTTTATTTAGTCATTTTGTACATCATATGTACATGTCTTACAACCTATAAAGTGTGATGAATGATGTGGCCGATGGTTGTTTATAAATATGCACCTTTTTAAACTTGTATGCACCATTTCTAAATATTAGAGATTGATATTTGTTCGATTGTTACTCATCAATAATGTCGCTGATGGTTTTAATGTGGATAACTTGATGTAGTTTCCTTTAAGGAAGCTTGGGATGATTTTCGCTTGACTCAATTCTTCAAGAACACTAAAGAATCTATGGAACAGGTTAAAGCATAGTTTGATGAAGCTAGAAGTGCACCTTCAGAGGAGAAGAAACTCGCCAAGTTTGAGGACCCTGAGAAGTTAGTCGTTCCCTGCATTATCAACATTAGGTCTTGCTACAAAAGCTCCTAAGATTACTCTAAAATTTATAGACTTCTCCACCAAATATCATAATGGTGTTTGTGAGAACCGAAATTTGCACTGTCGATTTTAGTTAATGGAGGAAAGCCAAGATTCTCGACTTTTCCTGAGGATCTGGATTATCTGTGTAAACACACGAATACGAAAAAGAAAAACAAAATATCAATGGTAAATTGCGCAAAGGCGTTTTATTGAATAAGATGAATTGAGATACAAGGTTTCACCGAAAATAGATGAACAAGAAATCGTTAACAATGGAGTATCGCAAAACAAAGCGGAAAAACGTTTTAAGTACGGAACGCACTAGTCTAGCCACCTAAGTTCTAAGTTCTCCTAAAGCTAATAGAAATCTCCTAGGTCTAAATTTTTGGATCCCCTTTGCACTTCGTCTTGGCTCTCCTTATAAATACCTCCAAGGTCGGTTGCCTTTCCCTTCCTGTCCTTGATTTGAGTTTATCCCTTTGCGGAAATCTTCTTTATCCTTTCGATCTTCACGATTACCTCGAAAACTTGACACTTATCGTCTTTTCCATTTATCTTCTGTGAAAATTGAGCTTGTGCCGCGTTTTGGACATTTTTGGACTGTATTTTGACTTAAGCGTTTTTATGATTTCCTTCAATGAAATCACCTTTCGTATGATGCCAGTTCTCGTATTTCTAGTTTCCTGAGACGATAATATTAATCGTCTAGTCGAGATAACAAATGATGTTATGTTAACCGTTTTCGTTTTATATGATTAATTCAAACTTTTACGGAAAAACAATCTTTGCGGTTTTTATCGTAAAACTTCAAAGATGAATCCAATCGAGACGAAACAAGGATTGATCAATCAAGACTACGGAGGAAGGTGTCATGACCGCCCTAGGGCGGGGAAGAGAGACACATGTTGTGCCCGCCCAAGGGTGGGGAGGAGAGATAGATGTTGTCCCCGCCCTAGGGCGGGGAAGATGGACGGTCGCCGTGCCCGCCCCAGGGCGGGGAGGATGGACGGTCGTCGTGCCCGCCCCAAGGCGGGGAGGATGGACGATCCTCGTGCCCACCCTAGGGCGGGGAGGATGGACGGTTCGGCGTGCCCACCTTAGGGCGGGGAGGAGATGGTTCATCGTTGATATCACTCAGATTACCCCAATGAGTGAATTTTACTCTCTCAAATAAGAGGTTTAGTCATAGTACTTACGGATCAAGTCCACACGGAGTTAAGGAATACAATAGATCCTAATCAGTTTATGATTAAGGTAGGCAAACATAGTAAATCAATAAATAGCAGAGGTGAACAAGGTAGTTGTTCAGTTGATTGATTGGTTGGTTGAGGTTGTGAACAATTATGAGAAAGTAGCTAGATGTAGGGTTTTAGGAAATCATGATTATAATGATATAGATGCTTAGGTTGTCAATCCTAAAACTCGAATTTAATGAGAAAGTATTCCAGGTTCCGCGTGCAAATCAATTCTATTGACTAAGTTTAATATCTCAGCTGTCGCTTGTTGATATGGATCGAACGTCTATCGATGCTATGAGATTAGCATCGTTCAATGTTTCCTTATGAAAGCTTTAGCGAGTTGATCGATAGGTTCTCTAGTCTTAACTAAATCAGATGTCGCTTGTTTCTATCAATCCTAGGTCAAGAGAATTAATTCAGATAACAGACCATGCCGTAGCGTGCACCTAATTATCCTAAGTGTAGGGTTCTAGTTAGCTACTCTAGAACACAAACATTACAAACAATTATTTTAAGGATTTTTATCACCTTAACAGTTCTATAGTTTGGGCAAATCCCTCATAATATTTCACTTAAACCCTAAATCTAACAATAGAAATTACTTAAACATAACAAAGCAGAACATAACAAGTATCTGAATAGAATAAGGTAGAAAAAACTGGAGTGCCAATACAAAGCTCTAAAGAAGTCTTGGATATTTTCTCCAAACTACTAAAAACTCTAAATATATTTACTGTGAAAGTAAGAAAGTATGAAAGCGTGTGTTGTCCAAAACAAAGGCAGAGCACATAAATATTAGGTTAAAGTTGATCAAGGGTATTTTTGTAATTGATGTGGAACTTGGGCTATAAGTCGGCTGGGAACCAAGTTGGACCTTGCGGGCTTCGCTGTTGATCAACGACAAGAGATGTCTGCCGATCGATGTTTGACTCTGAATGTCGACACTGGACTTGTTCGACGGACCGGTACGAGTTTCTTCTAGTTTTATCTCCAAAATGCTCCAAAATCACCACATATTTCCAAAACAGTCATGAACCTGTAAATACTCTAAAAAGACTCCAAACATAATAAATATATTCTAAAATGTCTATACCTTGGCTAAAAACTGGTAAAATCCATGGTATATCAACTTTTTCAAACTTATTCTTTTGCTTCTCCTAAAAGAAAACAAGACAAAAAAAACAAGAGTAGTCGCAATGAAAGATATTTTTGAAAACAACAGGAACTCAAATAATTTAAAATCATTACTCTTATTTATGCAAATATGAGACGTGAAAGTGAATCATTACTAACATTGGATGATTTAATGTATTACATTTTAACTTAGTCACCGGTGTTAAATAAATTTAAATAGTTATTTAACAACAAAAATTATATAGTAAAAAGATATATATATATATATATATATAATATCATTTAGTATAAGATTATCTATGTGTGATGATTGTGTATTCTATTAAAACAAAATAATTTGTAAGTAATATCCAAATTACAATTAAAAATCAAGGGATAAATAAAAAAATTGTGACATATTATGTTATATATATCGTAAATTCGTATTATGATTTTGTTTTAGTAAGATAGATAGATTTCAAACTTTTTTAATGAAGAAATATAAATACAAGAATAACTAATAACAAAAATTAAATAAAAATTTTAACTTTCAGTATACCACCCTCGTAGTAACTTATTTTAACTTGTAACGGAGTATAATTGTTTCATAATAACCACCTCCCTAGAAAAAGATATGAAAAGAGGAAACAAATTTAAAGATAAACCACGATATAAAAAAATAGAAGTAAAACAAAATGTCTAAAAGGTGAGGAGGGCCAACCATATCCATCTCTCGTCCACTTTGCTAATATGTCCCTCTCTCTCATATCCTAATCTGCCAATAAAATTTCAGAACAATCCTCAGTACATATATCATCATTATCCTTAATAGTTAAAAAATACTATTATTACTTGTTAGCCATATTGATTTTTAAAATATATGGGTTCATATAGATTAATCCATGAGTTGGAATCAGTTAACTCTTTTATTATGCTACACGATTCTTATAAATTTATTAGAATCGATTCCAGAGACCAAAAGTATCAGATTCTTTTTGTTATTTTTGAACATAGAAAATGGGAAATTTATAGCGGAAGTGAATGGAAAACTTGTGAGTCACAGTTGATTTGATTTCCACTGGATAGGGATAATATTTCAAGTGGGAGAAATACAACCCAGATAGAAATAATAACAAAACTTGTGGTGGAAAATAATTCTATGAAATCTCGTCGTGTGAACTGAATCATTTTTCCTAGTGTCCACTCTCTCTCTCTCAACGTCCAAGTTCTTTGTTTTTTTCTCTACAAAATTATTTGGATAATTAATCTAATCTATTAAAACTGAAATACAATTAGAAAATAACACTGATTTTTTTCTAAATATTTACAAAAGAATGCCACCGACATTAAAACAAATCCTAGGGCCTAATGATAATCAAACCGGCTGTACATTTTCTATTAAATATCACATGCCTTATATGTATGTAACTCATTAATCTTTTTAAACGACATTACTATATTTATCAAGTAAATCAGTTTTGTCTTCTACCTATATATTACAAGATATGATCACACTGTATAAATAATCATGACTTTAAATTTATTGCATCTGTAATGTACAATAAAATAATAGAGTTGTTGGTTGTTGTTTTGATACAAAAAAAATTATGTGAAAAAAACTTACACCATTTATAATGGTTATCGGCCTTTCGTAAACTGTGTTAGTGTTTCAGTGAATTAGTGGTTTCGTAAATTGTGTTAATGTTTCATTGAATTGGTGATTGGTTTGTGTTTTAGTTTTCTAGACGCATGTTAAAAACATTGGTTTAGGGTTATACTGATTTTGTTTTTAAACCATAGATATTTGATATCATATGTTTTAAGTAAATAGATTTTAATCTATCATTTTGTTTAGTATAACCAATGGTTCCTAAAAAAAATACGTTTTGAAAAAAAATACTCAGAAACTTCATAAATTCCACAAAATATATAGGAGATATTATTAAAAAGAAAAATAATTTAACGATTAAATTGTCTGAATATTCTTTACTTCCTAAAAGTATTCTTAATAGTTATGAAATGATTAGTGTATAACTCTCAATTTTCTAAAATTTAGCTCTACTACAACCATAAAAGGCTTCAAATCTTTTAGTTCTCACAAGAAAATCTAATAATTAAAACTAGAAATCACAATTTTATGATCGTAATTGTCACAATATTCTTTACTACCTAAAAATATTCATATTATTTATGACATGGTTAATGTATAACACTCTGTTTCCTAAAATTTAGCTTTACCAAAAACATAAAAAGCTACAAATATTTTAATTCTCATAAGAAAAACTAATAAAAAATCAGAAATCAGAATAGTCCTATAGTAATACCGAAATATATCAAATTTCAATGCAGTTATACGTTCACTTTCCAAAAGCTACGATATACATTAATTAATAATAGAACCGAGAGTAAAAATGAAAACAACTTAGATACCTTTTATAAATCTTATACGTACACTTTCCAAAAACTATGATTTCATAGTAGGGCTGTTTAATATGGTAAAACCGAACCGTACCGAACCGAACCGAACCGAAATAGACAATATGGTTTGGTTTTGGTATATACCATATAAACCGAATGGATATAATTTTATAAAAACCGTAGGATTTGGATATGATTTGGCATATAACCGATATGGAAAAACTTTTCTTTCATGTTTCTGTTTTGTTTTATATTTTTATTTTCAAAATTTTAGACTCTGATTTTAATTATAGATTTGATGATTTTATTTGATGGTAGAAGCATTTTTACGTTTTTGTTCATTTATTTGAACATGTAATATATTTTTAATAAATGACTGTGTTGATAATATGACTCTAAAATTCATTTTATATGATCTCAAACTAAATAATTATGTTTTTTGGTATAAAACCGAATAAACCGAAAACCGACGGTATATAAACCGAACCGAACCGAAGTAAATATGGTTTTAGAATGGTAGGTATATTTTACTAACCGAAATACCGAAAACCAAAAAAAAACGAACCTAAACCGAACCGATATCCGGATTGAACAACCCTATTTCATAGTGTTACATAACCAATTGGACATAATCTAATATTTCTTATCTTTTTTTTTACAACAGTCTAATATTTCTTATCATATTGGTCCTATTAATTACATTTACGAGACTTACCCATGGCCCATTTTATTATAATCCATATTTACTTTGTCCATTATTTATACGATGTGTCAAATAGACTAAGAGCAACATTATTGGTAGGACTAATTTTTAAGTCTTTACCTTATTTTATTATTATTTTTATGTTACAAAGGTAAGAGACAATCCCAAAAGTGTAGATTATTGGTAGGACTTTTTGTTGTCTCTTAGTAAATTAATTATTTATTTTAATAAGTAATGGCATATAAAAGATAAGTTTAAAATAAAACATATAACATTAAAATTGAAAACATAAGAAAATTACAGAGTTGCCAAAAAGAAACAAGAAAAAAAAATTACAAACATCATAAATAAAAGCAAAAAAACATTTTATTGAATTCATAGAAACTTAAACATTATATGTTATTTGGAAGATGTCTAAATTCATCCCATATATTTTCAATCAAATCTTCTTTTAATTGTTGATGGGCTTCATTATCCCGAACTTCTGTTCGGCGACCAATTGTATTGCCGTGTTTTGTAGTCTTTTGACGGAAAATGTTTGATCCACATCTTCTCCTTGTTGAAATTCTAAAACGTTATACTGAGTGTATGAATCTCGTTCATCTTCGACAATCATATTATAGACTATGATACATGCTCTCATAATATTTGCTATTTTGTCTTTATCCCATAACTTAGATAGATTTTTGACAACGGCAAATTTAGCTTGCAGGACTCTAAATGCATGCTCAACATCTTTTCGAACAGCTTCTTGGGTTTTAGAAAATAATGAATTCTTTTCACCTTGTGGTAGTCGGATAGATTGAATAAAATTCGCCCATTTCGGATAAATACCATCCGTGAGATAATAAGCCAAATGGTACTCCGTTCCGCTGACATAGAAGTTTACTTGTGGCGCAATTCCGTTAATGTCATCAAAAACAGGTGATCGATCAAGAATATTAAGATCGTTCATAGTACCTGGAGCTCGAAAAAACGCGTGTCATATCCATAGGTCATATGAAGCTACCGCCTCCAACACAATTGTTGGTTTTCCGGTTCCTCGTGAATATATTCCTTTCCAAGCGGTGGGGCAATTCTTCCACTCCCAATGCATACAGTCGATGCTTCCAATCATCCCTGGAAATCCACGTTGGTCTCCAATATGGAGTAGTCTTTCCAGATCCTCCGGTGTGGGACATCTTACGTATTCATCGCCAAACAAGTTGATTATTCCGGCGGTAAAATTGTGCAAACATTTTCGAGCTGTTGTTTCAGCAAGTCGGACATATTCGTCAACTGTATCAGCCCCACCACCATATGCCAATTGTTGAATTGCTGCAGTACATTTTTGTAAGGGTGATAGACTAGACCGTCTGGCTGCATCTTCTGTTGGTTGAAAATACGGTACTTCTGTGGAGAGACGATGCAGAATACACAAGAACAATGATTTGTTCATTCGAAACCGTCGCCGGAATAACTTGGAAGGGTATGTTGGAGTATCGCTAAAGTAATCATTCCAGAGCTTCTCGTGGCCTTCTTCCCAGTTTCTCTCGATAAAATACGTTTTTTTCGCTCTTTCGGTTCTGGAATAGAAGCATAGTTGTTAAAAAAATTCTTCAAATGGGGATTCAAAATCAGCATCATCATCTTTGTGGTAATGATAATGGGAAGAAGATGCCATTTAAATGAAAAAAGAGAAATTGTTTGCGAAATGAGTAGAAGAGAGAGGAATTGTGTATGTGTAATGACACTAGAAGTACTGATGTGCCGTGGGGTAGCACACCGGACAAAACAGGCATGCATGGCTTGATCATGGAAAGCAGTAAAGATATATGTTCATTGTTTGACTCATATCTTCCAAACCACGAGGCTTCTACGCATGAAATCACTTGGAGAATGTTCTCAACTCAATTACGGAGCTCCTTGAAGAAGAATCAGATCAAACGGAGTTCATATGTGATAGTTATGCTATTTACAAATCAGGTGATCTTCAGTTCTCGCGAATTCAGACCACTCGAGAAGCTCGAAATGGCTAACCTTCTTTCTGATGAACCAACGGTCAATTCAATCATGATAAAGGTTATTATTCATGTTCTAAATGTTCAAGAAAGCATTGGGCTTGATGGTTTTCAAAAAGATTCAAAAACGAACTTGTTTGGGCCAAATGGAGAAACCGATAAATATTGGCTAAGGGAAAAGATGGATTTCGACCAAGCCTCAAAGGGACATGTCTTGGCCCATATCAGGAGTATATTCTTTACCTTTCAAAGTCCTGGTCGTGGCTATATGAAGAGGTAGTCCAAGTTTCAGTCAAAGACTTTATTTAGTCAAGTCTTTGTTTCTATTTCCAATGTCTTGTTTTTAGCACATTTTTCTTTGGATCTCTACAACTTGTAATCCTATAAATAAGGCCTTAGAGCCACGAAATAAAACAGATTGTTTTTCCTTTTTTATGAGTTTCTCTCATTGTTCTTTGTTTAGAACACTTCTTAGTTTCTTGGTGAGGTTATCTCCAAGTTTCGATCCTT
>NC_027756.1:25907885-25908616 GCF_000695525.1 Brassica oleracea var. oleracea
TCTTGGCATAATTTGAAACCAATGTTTGAAAATTTTGTGTTCTTGAGCTTTGATGTCATCTTGGTTTACAACACATTTTTTTGATGATTATCCTAAGAGTTTGGATCATGTTCTTGATGTCCTAAGGATAGAGAAACTCTTTGATTATTTCTCTCGCATATTTGATGTGGTTTCCCTAGTTGTTTTGAAAGTACAGGATAAGTATGATCAGTTCCCAAGGAGAGAAAACACTGGTGAACGCCAAAGTTCTTATGTATCAGGGACATGGAACTGGAAGTACTTGAGGAAAACAAGTCCAAAACTCCAAGGAACTTTCTGTCCATACTTTTCCTTCATTGAATTTTATATGATTTTAAAATTCGTTTTCTCTTATTCATTTCCTTTTGATAGAGGTGAAATGGATTTGAGGTCAAATCCTTTTCAAGAGGGAGGGAATGATGTGCCGTGGGGTAGCGCACCGGGCAAAACAGGCATGCATGGCTTGATCATGGAAAGCAGTAAAGATATATGTTCATTGTTTGACTCATATCTTCCAAACCACGAGGCTTCTACGCATGAAATCACTTGGAGAATGTTCTCAACTCAATTACGGAGCTCCTTGAAGAAGAATCAGATCAAACGGAGTTCATATGTGATAGTTATGCTATTTACAAATCAGGTGATCTTCAGTTCTCGCGAATTCAGACCACCCGAGAAGCTCGAAATGGCTAACCTTCTTTCTGATGAACCAA
>NC_027756.1:25908757-25916717 GCF_000695525.1 Brassica oleracea var. oleracea
AAAAGATGGATTTCGACCAGGCCTCAAAGGGACATGTCTTGGCCCATATCAGGAGTATATTCTTCACCTTTCAAAGTCCTGGTCGTGGCTATATGAAGAGGTAGTCCAAGTTTCAGTCAAAGACTTTATTTAGTCAAGTCTTTGTTTCTATTTCCAATGTCTTGTTTTTAGCACATTTTTCTTTGGATCTATACAACTTGTAATCCTATAAATAAGGCCTTAGAGCCACGAAATAAAACAGATTGTTTTTCCCTTTTTATGAGTTTCTCTCATTGTTCTTTGTTTAGAACACGTCTTAGTTTCTTGGTGAGGTTATCTCCAAGTTTCGATCCTTCTTTTGTTGGACCGATGCGTCACATCCGGCAACGATCGAAGTCTGGTAGTATCTTTGGGCTATTCCGCAACCCTTAGTGTCACCCTTCGATCCATCAGTTTTCAATCCTCTCGGATCTGAGTTCATATCAACCTTACCGAAAGAGTGATCCTTATTTTGGGCGTATCAAGTACCATACTTATAGCATCATGTGTGAAACTCCCGTGATGCTGATTTTTTAGAAGTATTCATCTTGTGATACTTAGTTGTTTTCTTGTGGAAGAAACAAACAAATACATGTGGTCTTTTCGTTACAAATGTCAAAAGAAACAAATACATGTGAACCTCCTTGAAATATCTTCAAGTAATCTAGCATTGTTGTCTTTTACCAAAAAATAAATAAATCTACAATTGTTGTTCTTCTTGTTGGTCTTTCGGTTATGAATTTTAATGGTCTTTTAGCTGAAAACATTTGACATGTTCATTACCACAAAAAGTCGCTCTTGTCACTTTACCACAACAGAATACATATTACAAACATTGGACAATCGAAAACATTACAAGGACATATTACATAGTCGAAACATTGGACTTGTTCTGTTCCATACATTACACACATATTACAATAAAAACATTCTCAACATAAAACAATCCTATTCATTAGGAAACATTAGACAGCAACAACAATTCGTTGAAAACATTAGACAGCAACAACGAGTTGTACGCCACTCGTAACCCTTTACTTAAACATGAGGACCATTCCAGCAACAACTACAACGAAACCCATTACACCAACAACGAATTCTAAGCCATTCCTAACCCTTGATTTCTTCTTAGCTAAGTCACATACTATCTTCTCAAGCCTAATCAGTTTCTGCTTATTGTCATTATGGAGATCCTTAACCTGCCTAAGGTGTGTCTCATAATCACTCATAAAGTTAAGATAATCTACCTTTTCAGACAGCTTCCCATACTGTCTATCCATGGCTCTCATCTCCTCCATAACCGCCACATCCCACCACTTCCAAACATGGCACTCTCCGTCGTCAACATTCTCACACGTGTAATACCTTCGGCCTGGATCATTTCTGGTGTAAGAGGTTGCTACAAGAGGGTCGCCACCACAGTAGCATGTCTTCGGGAATCCAAACTCAACCTCAGGCTGCGGAGGGTACTGACGTCGCGCGGCATCAATCTCAGCTTGGTCCAGTAGTATATCATCTTCTGTTTGGCTGTAGCCACTGTCTGCTGAGTTTTCACCATACTCCTCCGATTCAGAAGGCTGGGTATAGCTGTAATCCAGTCCCATTAGTTCCTTAACCTGCAAAGAATTTAGAATATAAGTACATTCACAAAAAAACCATGATTCAATACTCTATTAAGTACACAAGCCGGAAGCAAAGAAACAAGCATGACTAAATTTTTTGCATCACAGAAACAAGCATATAAAGCAAGCAGGAACATCACATTCATATAAAACAAGAAGTACAATCATCATAACTTAAAACATAACATTTTAGAAATTACACAAGAAACAACCCGAAAGTACAAACATTTTTATTATAAACTACAAACATAGTTAGAAATACTCGGCAAGGAGTTTATTCTTGACAACTTCTTCAGTCTCACTAAGTGATTCCTTTTTAGCAAGGAGAGTGTCAAGTATGGCGAGCTTGGATAGTTTCTCCTTCATCGCCAAATCTTCCATCTTGAGCTCCCACACGCTCTTATACTCCTCAAGAGCCTTCCCTTTAGCATTATTCCTTCTTGCTTTTGCAGCCTTGATACCTTCGAGCCGCATCTCATGGTCACCACCATTGGTGCTTGGAGATTGCGAACCGGCCTCACTTGTTTTTCTCTTAGAACTGGCAGTAGCTTTAGGAGTGTTCAGGCTTAACCATTTCTGTTCAGACCTCAACACACACCACACATGCTCAAGGGTAAACTTCATGGTGTGGTCGGAGTAGAAGATGTCATGAGCCACCTTTAGAACATCGTTGTCATTCTGTCCGCTGGTGATTTGTCTCTCTGCAGCAGCGAATGCTCCACAGAACTTGTTTGTCAGGTCATTAATCTTATGCCACCTCTGCTTACAATGGATATGCTCTCTGTTCTCACCACCCTGTCTAGCATGAGGACTTGTCTAGCATGAGGACTTGCTGCGTAGTATTCTCCTACTCGTTTCCAGAAGGTGCCTGACTTTTGATCATTTCCAACAACAGCATCCTTAGATGTGTTTAGCCAGGCACTGATTAGAACCTCGTCATCAGCTGGGGTCCATTTCTTTCTCTCCCGACGCTCCGTGGGTGTGTCTTCAGGTAGAGTTGGAGCCTCAGATTGTTGGGAACTGAAAGGAGGGATTTCTGAGGCTCCAATGTTTACACTAGAAGGAAAACTTTCATAAGGAAAGTTTTCATTCACTACATTTTCTCGTTGACTGTTAAGAAGCCCTACATAAATAGAATACTGGCTATATGGATTCCTTGAATCCATAGTACGAAGAACAGAGATGAGAGTTTCGAAAATAAAGCAGAATGGTTATCAAAGAGGAGAGAAAGAAGAGTATGGAGATTATATGAAAGAATGAACTATGGAAGGGATTTAATATGTGAAACGGTAACAAGTAATAAGTAACAACCACCTAACCATTATCTACCAAAGTCTAATCAGAAGTTATTACACATTTCACAATTTCATTAAATTAAAAAGAGATTTGGTTTCATACGAACTTCAATACAAAATACAATCAGACTTGGCAATGCAATTTAGTTACATCAAAACAGAACTACAAAGCTATCGTTCAAAACATACTTAACTTCTAGCCTTGTCAATTCATTTTAGCAACTATCTAGCGCAAAAGAGGATTTGGTTGCCTTGTATATTCAGTTTAGCATTAACAACTACAGTCAAATCACTAGCAATTTACCAATACCTACGATCGGCAAATCTACCAATAACAACTACTCTAACTCGAGCTCGAATGAATGTGCAAATGGGTGTTCTTGTTCATGAAAGTAGATCGAAAATTACAACAAACGGGAATCATATCATCGGCGAATCTAACAAACGACAAGTAACCAATACCTATAATCTATGAATCTAACAATAAGAACTACTGGATCTCAAATTAATTTATTTAAAACGCAAACCATACAATCACAAACGGCATTCTTTTCATCATAACAAAAACCAACAAGACCCGGATGCGAAGGAGGTAGAGCGACAATAACAAGACATAATCTCAAAGCGGATGAGGAAGACATACCTTTTCGATTGAAATCGGTGGAGAAGCTTTCGGTGAGACAATGGATCGGTGTCGAGGGAGCGAAATACCCGAGAGGATTTTGAAATCGGGATGAAATGGGGGGGGGGACGATCTCTGTCGAACTCTTTCGCCGTCGAGAGAGAGAGAGTCGGGAGAACATGCAATTGATTTTCAGACGGCAAAACGACATTGCTCTACACCACTTCCACACCCAATCGTATTCAGCCAGCTAGCACTAAGGACCATCGACAAAACTTCTTAATTAAGGACAATCGACTTCCGTTTCTTTGTAATTAAGCCTTTTTGATTTAATTTTTGGCCCAATATTCCTTAGAAATCAGGCTAAGGACGCCGATAATGTTGGTCTAATATAAATCCCACATGGATTTATATATAACTGAAATAATAAACCAATAAATTTAAATTTTCTGATATAACATATTTTATGTGTAGTTCATATTTTTATTGCTTTTTAGCTAATAACGAACAGTCGCTAAATATTAATGTAGATGGAAGTTTCTTAAGCTTACTTATAATCTTTTCATTAGCTATATGTTTCACCTTAAGCAGATGAGATAATAGTCCAACAAAATATTATTTATAGTATTATAGTCTATTCTTTAATATCTATCACTAATAATAAAACTTTACAAACCCATGTAAATAATCAACTTGAAAAAAAAATATTAAATAAAAATGCTTGTTTAAATATGTTATTTTATGTATATTTTATATAACTATATGCCAATGCGAATCTAATAAGACAAATTATAAACACTAATTTAATTGACAGTTAGATAAATAAATAAATTACTCATATAAATAAAAAAATTGGTGTATAAATGTTATATTAAACAAATATTTAATACCAATAAATGTAAAAAATATACACTAACAAAAACTATAGAAAAATATTGATATATATAACTATAAAAACAAACACCCGCATGGGCGTGCGGATCAAAATCTAAATCTAGTTAGTAATTATATTTCTAAGTGTAACGTAATATTAAATACAATGATGAATACTAAATTTCAGTCCAAAATTAGAAAAAAATCTTTTTGGGTGAATAATTTCCAAAAGTATAGTTGCATTTTGCCAGAGAGGCACTCACACAAAGATATTCGATAAGATAAGCTTTTTTTTTCTTTTTTTTCTCATCAAAAATATACACCAAAGGGCTTCGATTCTTCTGCAGACTGAATAAAAAAAATCAGTTTGCTGCAGCCGTAAGAGCTTTAGGATTGGGAGATGTCTAATTCATGTTCAGGTGGTGGTGGGTGTAGTATTGTATGGTTTAGGAGAGATCTAAGAGTTGAAGATAATCCAGCTTTAGCTGCAGCTGTAAGAGCTGGACCTGTAATCGCTGTGTTTGTATGGGCACCAGAGGAAGAAGGACACTATCAGCCTGGTAGGGTTTCAAGGTGGTGGCTCAAGAACAGTTTGGCTCAGCTTGATTCTTCTCTTAGAAGCCTTGGTACTTGTCTCATCACCAAGAGATCTACCGATAGTGTTGCTTCTCTTCTTGAAGTTGTTAAATCCACTGGTGCTTCTCAGATCTTCTTCAACCATTTGTATGGTCTGTGTTCCTCCATCTCCCTTCCCTCTCTTTCAAATCTAGATTAATGGTTTACTTAAAAGATTTCATTTTTGTGACTGAAATAGTCTATATACTCTTATGGGTTATGTTTTGTTTTGGTGTACTTATGTCTCTTGTTCTGAGTTTTGTTTTTTGGTGTACTTAGATGCATCTGTTATGTTCCATATATATTTAAGATATTTATCCACTCTCAAAAGATATAAGTTTTTGATATTTCAGATCCATTATCCTTGGTCCGTGATCATCGTGCCAAGGACGCTCTGACAGCGGAAGGGATAGCGGTTAAATCATTCAACGCAGATTTGCTTTACGAGCCATGGGAAGTGACTGATGAATTAGGCCGTCCTTTCTCAATGTTTGCTGCCTTTTGGGAAAGGTGCCTTAGCATGCCTTATGACCCTGAGTCTCCTCTTCTCCCACCCAAGAAGATCATTTCTGGTTTGTTTCTCCACCACACACACACACACTTGTGACTATCTGAAATGTATCTTATCCACTTTTGATAACTCTTTTATGTTAGCAGGTGATGTGTCCAAGTGTGTTGCGGATACATTGATCTTCGAAGATGAATCAGAGAAAGGAAGCAATGCACTTCTAGCTCGTGCCTGGTCTCCGGGTTGGAGTAATGCTGATAAGGCTCTCACAACCTTCATAAACGGACCACTGATTGAATACTCTAAGAACCGCAGGAAAGCTGACAGTGCCACAACCTCGTTCCTTTCTCCACACTTGCATTTTGGGGAAGTGAGTGTGAGAAAAGTTTTCCATCTTCTTCGGATCAAACAGGTTGCGTGGGCAAACGAAGGAAACCAAGCCGGGGAAGAAAGCGTGAATCTTTTCCTCAAATCTATCGGTCTCCGGGAATACTCTAGGTACATAAGCTTCAACCACCCCTACTCACATGAAAGACCACTTCTCGGCCATCTTAAGTTCTTCCCTTGGGCTGTGGATGAGAACTATTTCAAGGCGTGGAGGCAAGGCCGGACGGGATATCCCCTGGTCGATGCCGGGATGAGAGAGTTATGGGCTACTGGTTGGTTGCACGATCGCATAAGAGTAGTTGTTTCAAGCTTCTTTGTCAAAGTGCTTCAGTTGCCATGGAGATGGGGGATGAAGTATTTCTGGGACACACTTCTTGATGCAGATTTAGAAAGTGATGCTCTCGGTTGGCAATACATCACCGGTACTCTGCCGGATAGCCGGGAGTTTGATCGCATAGATAACCCTCAGTTTGAAGGATACAAGTTTGATCCAAACGGTGAGTACGTAAGAAGATGGCTTCCAGAACTTTCAAGACTCCCCACGGAGTGGATACATCATCCATGGAACGCGCCTGAATCTGTGCTTCAAGCTGCTGGTATTGAGCTTGGATCAAACTACCCTCGACCAATTGTTGGATTAGATGAAGCAAAAGCACGGCTTCATGAAGCACTTTCACAGATGTGGCAACTAGAAGCTGCCTCAAGAGCTGCAATAGAGAACGGAACCGAAGAAGGACTTGGAGATTCTACCGAGTTTGTTGAAGCTCCTATCGAGTTCCCTAGAGACATCACAATGGAAGAGACTGAACCAACCAGACTCAACCCAGTCAGGAGATATGAGGATCAAATGGTTCCAAGCATTACTACTTCGTTGATCAGACCTGAAGAAGACGAAGAGTCGTCTCTGAATTTGAGAAATTCAGTAGGAGATAGCAGAGCAGAGGTTCCGAGGAACATGGTCAACACCAACCAAGCTCAGCAGCAGGAGGCAAGAGCTGAACAGGTTTCGAACCAAGTCACTGCTATGATTCCAGAATTCAATATTAGAATTGTTGCAGAAAACACTGAAGAGTCGACAGCAGAATCTTCCAGCAGCGGAAGAAGAGAGAGGGACGGAGGCATTGTCCCCGAGTGGTCAGGGTACTCGGAACAGTTTGCTAGTGAAGAGAATGGGATTGGAGGAGGAAGTACAACATCTAGCTACTTGCAGAACCACCATGAAATAGTTAACTGGAGACGGCTGTCACAAACCGGGTACGTAACTTGCAAATCTCACTTTGTTCGAAAGTCTTTTATATTTTCAAAGGAGTGAAGTTAAAAGTACGATTTTCCTATATTATTCAAGTAACCTGATATACTTGTTTGGCACGTGGTAACACTTGTTAAGCCAATTAGTGTCGATTTTAATCTCCAAAAAACTTTTTGTGGTCCGTCTGACTTTACAGGTAACGAGGCACAAGGAGAGGAACTTCATAAGGACTGTAACTCCGGTTAAACGTGGGTGGACTTGTAAGCCGAGTATACATTTGTTATGGTTAATGTATTTCCGGTTATGGAACTGGAGTGAAACTTTGTAGGACCTTATCTGATGTACATCTTGCTATGTATCAGGTTTCATATTGTAATAAAATACTGTATAGTATCTCGACTGTGGTAATAGACCAAATCTCATACTTGTTGGCTTTCAAGTTTTGGTCATAGTCAAAAACTCCTGCCAATTCATAATCTTTAAAAAAACATCTAGTATTGTAAATTTATGATTAACTAATAGTTTGCAACTGTGTGTAGAACACTTATCTTTTGGGATATGAATATCAGTTATTGAGACCATAAAAAACATCTAGTATTGTAAATTTATGATTAACTAATAGTTTGCAAGTGTGTGTAGAACACTTCTCTTTTGGGATATGAATATCAGTTATTGAGACCACACACACACATGGGGATTAAGGAGCTCAAATCAGACAATCTCAACATCGTGCTTTCATTTGGGTAATTAGAAGTGAACGCATTTTTTTTT
>NC_027756.1:25918734-25920635 GCF_000695525.1 Brassica oleracea var. oleracea
TTTTTTGTCTTGGCTGCTTCAGTAAAATATTTTTGATTACCCAAGCTTTGTTTCACTTCCTCAGTAAAATATTTTTGACCTATGTATCTTTGCCAATATGTTTCTGTTTGGCAAGTGGAACGTTATCAATAGGACTCTCTTATGTTTGTCGAATCTTATCTTTGTTCCCATCAGTCACTAGTAGCCTAACGTAATCAAACCACAAAGCGTAGTTCAAAGGGTTCTTCCTGACCATCTTCATACTGAAATCTTTTGACTTCCTGAGCATCTTCATCCTTAAACTTCTTCTTCTACACACTTTTAATTTAACTCAGCTCTAACAGAAAATAGTATAAGATATTGTTTTCAAGTGCTAGGGATTTCTTCCATCTTTTGATAGTTGGCATAATACTTACCTCGGTCATGTGTTCATACAAATGTGAGTAAAACGTATGAAATGGAGCTACTTGAAACAGATCAGTGTCAAACAATGTCAGAAGTTCTATAAACAACACATCAGAAAATATTTGTACTAAACTCAACTGAATAAGTGAATCTATGAGCATGTTCGATTGTTCAAACACCATGAACAGTTAACATGATCATGAGTCTAACAGAATTTCATCACAAAAGATATAACCTAACTAAAGCTTTAAAATATGTGGTCTCGTTACTTAATTCAGCTTAATATCAGAACATGATAAAAGAGTTGTGTATGCAGCCTGATATCAAACTTGAAAATTAATATTAAATATCAGCTATTTCATTTTTTTTAATTTTAAAATAGTTTTTAAAAGAAAAAAATAATATTTTTTTACGGTATATACATTAATTACATTTTTTAAATTCAATATTTATATTATTTTATTGTGTTATTTGGTGAATATAAAATTTAAATATGGTTTAGATATAATTTTATTAAATATTTGCAAAATATATTGAAGTATTAAGAAAATATATAGATAATTTTACTGTGAATATTAAGCAAACAATACAATTGTTTGTTTGTATATATATATATAATGTATATATACAAAATTATTGGTTTTTTATTTTAAAGGAACAATATGTGTGCATAATTTTTTCTAAGAAGTTATTATCTTATCGATATGTGTCATATTTTGAACCGGTTCAACTCGAGATCAGAGAAATTTATTAGTTTATAATGTTTATTAATTTATGAGTATTGATTTATAGAGTTTCTACTACATAAACATAAAAATATTGAAATTGTTTATATACAAAATAATTTTGCACCTTTAAAGGGGGAATCAATATTTAGTATTAATTAAATTGTGTATTTTTTAGAGATAAAGACATGTCAATAAGAAATATGAACTAATCATTTATCTTATTTTGTTCAATAAAATTATCAAACATTAGTCAAAGGTAGGCAAAACTACAATTCACATTATTTCAAGGTTTCGATATTCTAAATAATCTCAAATACGTAATAGATTGAATCTTCGGTAATCCAAAAACCAATCATCACTATATCCTTACAATTGTGGCTAGTTGTTTTAATGAAAGGGAAGTGAACAAACTGTATCAACAGTTATAACACAAGTGCACGAAAATTAATGTCTACATGCTCAAGAAGAGCGAAAATTAATGTCTACATGCTCAAGAAGAGGTTCATTTTTTTTGTCTTGGCTGCTTCAGTAAAATATTTTTGATTACCCCAAGCTTTGTTTCACTTCCTCAGTAAAATATTTTTGACCTATGTATCTTTGCCAATATGTTTCTGTTTGGCAAGTAGAACATTATCAATAGGACTCTCTTATGTTTGTCGAATCTTATCTTTGTTCCCATCAGTCACTAGTAGCCAAACGTAATCAAACAACAAAGCTTAGTTCAAAGGGTTCTTCCTGACCATCTTCATACTGAAATCTTTTGACTTCCTGAGCATCTTCATCCTTAAA
>NC_027756.1:25921013-25925146 GCF_000695525.1 Brassica oleracea var. oleracea
CCCCCCCCCCCGCCCAATTTTAGAGAGACGCTTCACCGCCCAATCTGAGAGAGACGCTTCACATGTAGTTTGCGGTTGTCACCGACACTAACAGCCAAGAGGATGCTAATTGACTTTCCAAAAGAATACACATTCTTGGCAATTGGCGGTGCAGTTTGGTTTGGTAACTGCAATCACATGAACTCTTTCAGAATGCTCAATTTTTATTGCCTGCGCAGATGCACAAAACATAAATTTTGCCTCACTGCATATTTAAGTTGAAATTCGCTAACAAATAGAAAAACAGAAAGGAGTATATTTTCCATATCTTGCCAGCAGCTCTCAGAACAATAGTAGAATCAGAACATCCATATACTTACACAGTTATGGTTTAACCCCATCTCACCTTCATTACTCTCTCACCTCTCCACATGATTCAACCATCATAATAAATTCCAATCCAATTTAGTATTCATAAGATTCACAAAATTAGAAATCACAGAAACACATAAGATTACCTTTTTTTTTTTTACACTGCTTAGAGGTTTTTGACGCAAGCTCCGGCGACAGTAAGCTTGAGGAAACACAAATAGGTTTAATCTAATGATTAGATAAAACTACAGCCGTCAAAACTAAATCTTATGAATCGGGAACCATGGGCCTAGCCAGTAACCAAAAAATCTGGATTTAAGCTGGGTGTACTCGGCGCCAAGTTTTAGGCTAATATATTAAGTATGCGAAGAATAATTATTTAGATAACACATTCTAGTGGTCCGTGTTCTTGTCAACCTGTATATAGGGACTCGAGTTCAAGTAGGCAACGATGCAATTTGCATCATTTTTTTATAATTTTAGTTTAATGAATGAGAAAATACAATTTTACTCTTATCTTCAACCTCTTCCTTGCGTTTTCCAGATCTCAAATATCTTCTTCTTCATTTTTTTTCTCACGATTTCATAGTATTTACAACTAATTCTTGTGAATTTCAGCCATATATAGTAGATTCATGAGATAAACACATATTTAGCGTTGAAATTTCGATTTTTGAAAGTTTTTTTGTTTCAGTGCCTAGAACCAGCGAATACCTCTTCCTCACCATGGCAGCCTTCCGACCACCATTTAATCAGGCGAATAAACGTCTAGACGGGCGCGTTTTTGAACATAAGGTAAAACTATATTTTTTTTCTTGACAATGAACAAATATTTTATTACTCAAATTTGAAATGGTTTGGATAACAACCAATGAAACAAAGCTCTCTAGATAAAACTACGTTAAAAACTAAATTAACATTAATGAAATCATTACAAATATAAATACATAGATTAAAATTTTGAAGATTTGAGCCAATATAAAATTGTATAAGAAGCTTGTCTTTATATCTAGTCAAAATATATTTAATAAATTTAAATTAAAAATATGTTAAGGTAAAATTTAAATAGACCATAAATTAATAAATTAGAAAATTCTGTCTTTTGTGAATACGTATTAATATTAAGTATCGTATGTGCCAATCGGTTCTTTACTGTCTATATATCTTCTTTTTTTTAATTACATCGGTTCTGTTTGAACCGAGAACTGTCGATAAACCAGTGAATGAAAGGAGACGAGGACTCGTCGGTGGGTCAAAACAAAGGCGTTTTATTAGATCAAGAGATTGCTCAGTCGAGTTACAAAAGAGGGAAGAAAAAGGGAAACAAGCCGGCGAAAGCTAGTTCGCCGGAGAATACAATTCGACGAGAATAGAGAAATGAAACCCTAGTTTCTAGCTGAAAGTAAGTGTGTAGTGATTTGCGGATCCCTTCCTCGTTGCCTCTCTCCCTCCTTTTATAGGCGGTAGTTTGTTAACCTAATTCGTCTTGACCTAATGGGCCTTTTCGTCGATTGGACCGAGCTGTTGGGCCGCTGCTTCGAGTCATCGTGTCGACTGCTTCTAGTCGCTCGCTTTGTCGGCTAAAAGCAGTCTTAAGTCGAGCCGATCGGTCCCTCGCGAGTCGACACGCCGAGTCTCTCCTATATGGTCATGTGTTAGGAAAATCATTCTGTGGGCCTTTTGGGAGGGTCAGACCCATACCCAACAGTAAGTTCCCCCAGTTCACTGGTGAGTAGCGTAGCCGACTCAGTGAATTTGGAAGTAAGGTCTGAAGGATTGATGTTCTGGACTCGTGATCTCACTCGACTCTTCGATCGGATGCGTGGCTTGCTTGTTGTGACTCGTGATTTCACCGGTTTGGTCTGACTGACAGTTTTCTTTGGTTTTAGTCATAACAGCTAATCTCTGTCCAAACCGGTCTTGGTTTACCTCGAGAAGTCGAATCGTCGCGAGACGATGTGAAGTTCACGCGCCTAAATGGGCTCATCTAGACCTAATGATGACGCCTCGGGGCGTGCGGCGCTTCCTTCTTATAAATACCCTTCTCGCCTTTCATTTTCTTCATTCTTCATCTGACTCAGGTACTTTCTCTCTCTTTCTCTCTGCTTCTCTCTCTAGCCTTTTAGTCATAGATTTCGAGAAT
The DNA here is from genome assembly GCF_000695525.1 of Brassica oleracea var. oleracea. Taxonomy (NCBI): domain Eukaryota; kingdom Viridiplantae; phylum Streptophyta; class Magnoliopsida; order Brassicales; family Brassicaceae; genus Brassica; species Brassica oleracea. The sequence continues at coordinate 25,923,508 of NC_027756.1, forward strand.
CTTGTCATGTCGTCGGGCGGTAGACTTTTCAAAGAACAGAAAGGAAAGGCGGTGGCGACTGAATCGAGTCCTGCGCGAGTTGTCGACTCGGACCCTCCTTCTGATTTCGAGGCGATACACCGTGAAGCTATGATGGACACAATGAATATGGATACTGTTAGGGAATTTTTGTGTAGGATCTTTTAGAGTACTACGAAACGATGGATAAGCTGGGTTTCATATAGATTTATAGGTATTTCGTAAGGGTTTATGAGAGATTAGAGAAAAAGAGACTTGAAGAGATCATTATTGAGTAGACAAGCAAGGATTACAAGTATTTTTGTTATGAACCCTAACCCTAGCCGTCTAAGTATAATCTATAAGCCTAAAAGTGTCGATACCTTATTCTAGGGTTTGGGTCCCCTTTATATAGTCGTCTATAGGTCGGTTCTTGTCGGTTGGAGTAGATGGAAGTCTTCCATATTCGGAAATATGGAAGATTCCCCTTATCGGCAATTTGCCTTTTCTTGGAGCTGGAGGCGGTTCCTGGAACCGATACCGGGGTACTCGATACTGGGGACCCATAACGTTTCTGGAACGGGGATCCGGAGATCAGGGTCCTGCCTGGGGCTCGGAGGAAAATGATACCTGAGTATTTTTCCCCAACAGTTTGCCCCTTATTTTTCGATTTCGTCATCGATTTCGGGGAATAACCTGTGCACTCAAGTCAACTGGGGTTGCTCTCAGCAGGTATCCCTCGGGCAGGACAGCGTTCCAGGAGCTCTCATCTTTTGGGTTCTTCGTAGGCTGGAATTTCTTCTTCTGACCCAAGTGAGAGACGGTTTCTCTGTAGAGGACCCAGCCTTGGTAGTGTTTCTTCAGGTTCTTTGAATCTGCCATGGAGGACAGAGTCTGGAGTTTCGATGATCTCTTCCGGAGATTCTTGAGATCCGATATCTTGAAGAGGACATCTCCGGCCTTTAATCCTTTCTCGCGGCGTATTCCTTTTTCGCGAAGATCGTCCTTTCCTTTTCTTCCAGGCCTGGCCAGTTTTGAGGATCCTCCAGAATGTCGGACAATATGAATATTTCCTCTTTTCAGCTCTAGGGGAAGATAAACTTGGTGTATATAAAGATTTGCAACGCATTCGAGTAGCTCCAACCCGTCTTGAGCTTCTAATCTTCTGAGATGAATCCCAATACCTCAGCTTTCCCGTCTTCGTTCGTGGGTGGACGTACAAGACCGCGTCGTCTCTCCGCCGACCCTTTCTCATCTCCTAACTCCGTCTGGGGAGAGATTTCGGAAGCTGATAATGAGGCAGTTCCGATGGCACCCCTGAGGCAGCGTTGCTCCTACTTCCTCGGTGATGGCTACTTCCTCGATGATGGCCCACGTTCCGAGATCCAGGAGGAGAGCCTTATCAATATCCAAAAGAAGTTTGCGATTCCTCCCTCGGTGGTGATGAGATGTCCTTCCGAGTTTGAACGGGCTCCGGATGGAGGATCTGATGAGATAGCTATCTATGAAGGGTATCTGGAGGCAGGTTTCCGAGTTGGCGTCCCCTCTATCGTTGCCGAGGTGACTTCATTTTTTGGCTTCGGTCATTCTCAGCTTACTCCCCTGACCTGGAGAACTCTAATGGCTATTCAAGTTCTTGGGG
>NC_027756.1:25930328-25931053 GCF_000695525.1 Brassica oleracea var. oleracea
AAGAAGTTTGCGATTCCTCCCTCGGTGGTGATGAGATGTCCTTCCGAGTTTGAACGGGCTCCGGATGGAGGATCTGATGAGATAGCTATCTATGAAGGGTATCTGGAGGCAGGTTTCCGAGTTGGCGTCCCCTCTATCGTTGCCGAGGGGACTTCATTTTTTGGCTTCGGTCATTCTCAGCTTACTCCCCTGACCTGGAGAACTCTAATGGCTATTCAAGTTCTTGGGGGAATTTCATGGCTTTGTCGTTGGAGTACATGAGATCTTGTACTTCTACTATTTTGCTCCATTGGTGAGCAAGCCGGGATTCTATCACCTTCGGTCTCGCGATGGTACTCCTTTGGTAGAGGAGCCTTCAAGGGGAATCAAGGGAAACTATCCCTTTGGAGACGATTGGGACAAACGGTATTTATTTGTGAAGATTCCAGGATCGTCTCCATATCCTTCGTTTTGGCATGCCGTGGGTAAGTTACCTTCTTCGTCTTGTTTTTGCCGCTTGTCCGGAACTGATGTTTTATTATGATGACAGATGTAGCTCGTCCAGTGTCTTTCATCGGGGAGGTAGTGGCGAAGCTCGTGTTGGGAGTTCCTCAATGGTTCCGGTGGGTGAACTTCCTGATGAGCAAGGAGGCTCTACGCCATAGTCGTGTGTGGGGTGAGATTCCGTTCTTTGTTTTTTTCTTGCTGCAATTCTTTCTTCTAATTTTTCGTGCTGTCTTTCTTCA
>NC_027756.1:25931153-25976779 GCF_000695525.1 Brassica oleracea var. oleracea
TTGCTCACCGAATTGTTTTTCCTTCGTAACCAAGTGCGGGGTATGGCGTTCTATAGGGACCAATCAGTCCTCCGGGCGAGAGCTACGGCTAGATGGGAGCTTATGAAGGAGTGGCTAGAGAAGAAAGTGGATCACAGGAATCCGAAAGAAGAATATCGCCGTTACCTATTCTGGGCTGAAGGAGTTGACCAGCTGATGACTAGAGGACCGGTTCAAGCAGCTACCTCGGGATCTGCAGCGGGATCGCGATACTCGGGAGATCCATCTTTTTGAACGTTTAGAGACGCCTTTTTTTTTATGCTGGTGTTTTGAGATTTTTTCTTTTGAGTAATGTCTTCTACTATTTTGAACGTTGATCCTTTGCGGTCCCTTTTTAAGAGATTGTTGCTTTTGACTCCTTTCGTGCGTGTTGAATCGTTTCTTGGTGGGAATCACTCCTTATTCCTTGGGGCCGTGTGGCTTTTTGGAGAATTCGGGGATCCGGTCGGCCTTGGACCCTGAAGTTTATGGGTTCCTGGGACCGACCCCTGGAATCCTAGCATGACTATGGACCTTGGGTCCGTAGTTTATAGGTATTTGGACCCTGAGGTCTTTCAAGATTTCGAGAGTTCTTGGGATTTCTCGTGAAAGTTTTGTTATAGGACGCGTGGGCCTGGACCCGGGTTTCGTATTAACCCGGAATTATGGTTTTGCATGGACCGTATTCCGCCTCCCTAGGAGAGACTACTACCGGTACCTGTTGGGATTTCGCATTCTACCGCTCAGAAACTGGTCACTATCGAGTTCCTGTGCTGCATGCTGCCTCTGCAGAAGCCACTATCAGACTTATTAAAGTTTTACTGGTGTGGATGAAAATCTAAGTGCCAGACTTTACCACTCTCCACGTCTGGTCAAGCAGTCGAGTGCTCCCTGTATGTCACAGTACTTTGGCACTTTTATATAGTGTCCCATGTATCGTATAGCCTGGAGCGTTTTAATACAGCTACTTGCGCGTATGATTTTTGGGGACCCCGATATGTCTTAGGCTATACATGGGTTTTAGGTAGTATCGACAGCATACTCAGGTTTGCGCAGACCCATTCCTGCTTTATGTCTCATACCCATTTGTTTTCACGTGGAAATACCACGTATCAGTGAGGCTGAGCTGGGATTCGAAGGTTTCGTGGAACCTGATCCAGCCCTATATGCCCCTTTAAGTATTGTGGCTTTCCTACAACTTTTATAGTCGGAACTATTTCATTATATAAGCTTTGTCTGGAGACTCTTAGCATACATATAAGTAGGAAACCAAAATGCTTAAACAATAGATAATAGAGTAATATAAATCGAGATCTGGAGATCCTAATATAGAATAGTTGGTTGCAAGGTGTTCCAAATAGGTAGACTACGTTTTACCTTTGCTTTTTGATAGCTCGTGGACTCTTTCCTGTCGTAGAACCTCGTCCCCTTGTTGGGAGATCCCCGTCTCAGCTTGTTCATCATGGCTCCTGGCCGTGTGCCATCAGTTGGGTTGGTCCCAGGCCGACAGCTTGGCGTTTCCTTGGATGATGAGCCTAGGGGTTGTGCTCAATGAAGAGAGGGTTCCTCCTTTCATTGTCTGAGGGATAGTCCGTCGGGGATCGAATACTACAAGTGGTTTCACTACTAGTTTTCTCCCAGGGCTTATCGGGTTCTCTTATGACCTATGGGTCCTTGCATTGCTCGTAGGTTGAGCTTGCCCCAGGGATTCTATAATGATAGCTATTTTCTTCGGGACCTTGGGGGGTTTAGAGATCATCTCCCCCGGCGTCATGGATGATCCTGCTTCGAGGTGCGTGCCCCTCCTTTGGAAAGGCCAAGGTGTCGTCGGGGATTTAGGATTCCTTGGACTGGGTCTGCGATCGTCTACACCTGGTTGATTGAGGACTTCAAAAGCTTTCTGAGGTCTGATCCGTTCCGAGTGTACGCAGAAGATTGGTCTCCCGAGTGGTCCTTTAAGGGGAAAATGAGGTATCTCATCCTGCTTCTTGGTACTCCTTATCTGGCCGGAGTTTCGGGGTGCCGAGGTATCTGACAACATGTGGAGATGACACCTGCGGACCGTCGCCCTCTCCCAGCTGGGGAATGAAGCTTCTCTGGGCCGAACCTGCTGGAGCTTGTGAGTTTAGCGCGGATCCTCGACCCTGAACTCTTTCCTTGGGATTATCCTCGCGGGGATCCGGTTTTTCAGATATGATGCTTTGTATCTGGGCCTTGAATCGAAAGGACTCTGGGTTTTGACTACCTCCGAACTAGCTCGATTCGAATCCAAAAGAGACCATGCGAAGCAGTCGATGTTAAGCCGGGGAGAATTCCTCGGCCTCCTTCTCTCGTTCTAACTCGTCGCGTACCTTTCCTGTTGTTAGTCTCTAGTCCGAATACGTGTGGAGCTCGAGACCCACGCTGTAATTGCTATAAGACCTTTGTCTTCCCCTTTAAGGTGGTCTGGTAGCAGGATCGAGAATTTTCTTGATCACTCCTGACGGCCTTGATGCCCCAGGGAGTAGGGAACTTCACCATTCGATGGAGTGTTGAGGGGACAGCTCCCATATCATGGATCCATGGTCTTCCCAAGATCATGTTGTAGGATGATTGGCAGTCGACGAGCAGGAACATAGTTGACATGTTGATTCCTTCAGCATAGACTGGAAGGACCACTTCACCGGCGGTTCGCTTCACCTCTCCGCTGAATCCCACGAGTGTGGTTGTCTTTCTAGTTAAGGCACTTTCATCCAACCCCATGTCCTGATAGGCGGCCTGGAAGATGATGTTGCTGGAGCTTCCGTTATCTACTAGGATCCTCCTTACCAAGCAGTTTGCTACGGTAAGCGATACTACTAGAGCGTCATGATGGGGAGCCAGGACCTTCTCTTTCTCCTTCGCCGTGAAGCTTATCTTGTCTGTTCCCAAGAGTAGCCATTTTGATTTAGACGTCTCCAGACCAAGTTTGGCGTTTTGAGTGCTCTTCTTTGCAGCTGCATGGCTTATGCCGCTTATCTCTGAACCTCCGGATATGACATGGATTACTCGGTCTTGGCGAGGTGGTGACGCGGGCTTCGTTTCAGCAGATTTCGTGGGTGTCTCCTTGCTTAGGAGGTTCTTCACCTTTTCTGAGAGGAATTCCCGGAGATATCCCTTTTGGAGGAGCTTGTTGACTTCGATCTTTAATGCGATGCAGTCCTCCGTCTTGTGACCATGGTCACGGTGGAACTCACACTAGAGGTCGCGGTTCCGGAAGGAATCGGGTGCCCTCATCTTCGGGGGCCACTTAACCTGTTGACCCATCTGCCTTAGGGCGTTAATTAGCTCTGGTTGGGATACAGACAAGTGTGAGATATCTGGCCAGGTAGACACCGGCATCCCTTCCGCTCTCTCGAGTGGACGGCTCATGTACCTGCCCCGGTTCCTGCCTCCTTGGTCTTTCGTGGGTTTCTTGGAGGACCTCTCGTCTCTATCATTTCGGTCTTGCCTGGCTGCTTTCTGATCTTGTTTCTGTTGAGCCTTGGCGCGGCTTGTGACATCCTCTTCCCATTTCACTTGGGCCCACGCTCGAGACAATACGTCTTCCATGGTCTTGCACTGGTACTTGGTGAGTTCCTTATAGAGATCCCCGTCTGGGAGCAAGCCTCTTTTGAAGACTGAGATTGCCGTTGTGATGTTGCATTCGGGGATCGATACCTTTTCCTGATTGAAGCGAGCTATATAATCGCGAAGGGGTTCGACCCGATGCTGGAGGATTTCGTAGAGGCTGTCCGAGGTTTTCTCCAGGCTCCGGCTACTTGCGAACTGCTCTACGAACTTATCGCTGAGGGCCGCGAATGAAGATATGGATCCGATGGGTAGGTTGATGTACCATTGCAATGCGGGTCCGATCAGGGTTGAGCCGAATCCCTTGCACATGGTAGCCTCGCGGAACTCCCTTGGGAGTGCTACAGCTAGCATCCTTTGTTTGTACTGAGCGATGTGGTCGTCTGGGTCACCGGTGCCGTCATACATCTTTATGTTGGGGAAGGAGAACTTTCTTGGCATCTTGATCAGGCCAATGTTGTCTGTGAAAGGAGTATCGGCGTAAGAACCGGGATTACTTTTCCGAATCAGAGGTGCCACCCCGGGGAGCCTTTCTATCATACATTGCATGGCGTCGAACTTCTTGGAGAACAACTGCTCTAGGTAGGTGGTCAATGAGGACTGCAATGCCACGGCTCCTTCAGATGCTTCCTTCTTGGAGTCTGGCTCAGAGTCGCTGGATATTGTTTCATGGACTCGCGTATCTCCAACTTTTTCTCCTGATGCCCCGGCTTCATCTGAAGGTTGTCGGGCGATACCTCTTGCGGTGTTGGGTGTGTCCAGGCGCAGCATGGATCGGACCTGTGTGCGGAAGCGGCGTTTCTTGTTGCTTGCCGTGTTGATGGCTTGATTCTTGTCTCGGAGAACAAGGTTTTCAGAATCGAGCTGAGTAAGCTTCTCAGCACTTTGCTCCAGCTGCTTCGAGTGTTCGTCTAGCTTTTCCTTCAGGCTTTGGACTTCGGAGGAAAGCTCAGGGTTCTCGGTAGCTTCCCGAGCCTTGTGCAAGTCGGTTACCTGGCTTTGTAATCCTCGAGTTGCCTTTGTAGCTCGGCTTCTCTTGGTGTAGATTCTGACGGGTTGTCTTGCTCATCTACCGCCATCGTCACGTAGTTTAGATTACTCCCCTCCTTCTAGCGCCAAACTGTTAGGGGATTTTTGTGTAAGATCTTTTAGAGTATTACGGAACGATGGATAAGTTGGGTTTCGTATAGATTTATAGGTATTTTGTAAGGGTTTATGAGAGATTAGAGAAAAAGAGACTTGAAGAGATCTTTATTGAGTAGACAAGCAAGGATTACAAGTATTTTTGTTATGAACCCTAACCCTAGCCGTCTAAGTATAATCTCTAAGCCTAAAAGTGTCGATCCCTTATTCTAGGGTTTGGGTTCCCTTTATATAGTCGTATATAGGTCGGTTCTTGTCGGTTGGAGTAGATGGAAGTCTTCCATATTCTGAAATATGGAAGATTCCCCTTATCAGCAATTTGCCTTTTCTTGGAGCTGGAGGCGGTTCTTGGAACCGATACCGGGGTACTCGATACTGGGGACCCAGAACGTTTCTGGAACGGGGATCCGGAGATCAGGGTCGTACCTTGGGCTCAGAAGAAAATGATACCTGAGAATTTTTCCCCAACAGATATGCCTCAGCGAGTCCTTGTTGCTGAGTCGGCGCGTCAACTTCGCGAGAGATGGTCGAGGTGGAGCGAGTGATGGAGAGATTTCTCCTCCCGACTTTGTTCCGTGCTGTTACCATCCTGGAGGAATTTTCGAAGATCTTCTGGCGTTGGCGCCGGAGCTGATGCGTCCTCCGACCGTAGAAGGAAAAACGTGGGGAAACGTTGAGGAGACTAGTTCGACTCCAAGTAGAGTGAAGATTTTGTTGAGGGACTGTCTAGGAGTTGGGGTGACTTTTCTGATTCCTACGAAGGCTCAGAGGCCGTGGTCTCCTCTGGTGGGATTTCAATGCGTTTATGAATCCTATTTTCAGAACGAGACTAGGCTTTGGTTCCCGATCCCTCGACTCGTTACGTCTTATGTGAGACGTCGTGATGCGGCGATCAGTCAATTATTAAACGGTTTGCTTCGCCTCTCCATAGCATTGATGGTGATGGCAGCTGAGGTCGACGTATCGATGAACGTTTGAGCTTTCGAAGAATTGACGTATCTTAAGTCGATGGGAGAAGGGCTATACTCGGTTCAAATGAAGCCGAACTACAACGTTATCGTTGGGCATCCCAACATGATGAATAACTGGCAGCGCTTCTACTTCTACGTTAAGTCAGACGAGTTTGCTTTCGAGGAGCCGCCCGGCGCCACCTTCCGTTTTTTGTGGAGCTCTGAACTTGGTAGATTGTCGCTGATAACTTGCAATTGTTTCCTTCTTTAATCTCATTAATTCTCTTTTCGATGCAGTTGATCATCCAAACACAGCTGCATACACCGAAGAGTTCATAGCGAACGCTCGCGCTGTCGCATCGCTTGCTCAGGAGAGTTGGAAGAACATTACCATCGAGAGGATTCGACGAGCCGTTGATAGGATCTCGAAGAGTGAGTCTTTAATGTTTTGTATGTACCGCTCTTCACTCTTCTCGTGTCTTGACTTGTCAACCTTTTTACAGAGGATTGGAGGTCCGATCTGCTACCGTTGGTGTTGTAGCCCTGAAATCTGTGGTTCAACCAGAGCCTCACCAAACCTCCCAAACCTCCCAAACCGGCCACCTAGGAGACACCAGCGACAAACGTTCAGTCCAAGGAGCCTATCTCAACAACCAGAAGGAGTTTGTTTATGAAATCAACTTTTATAGAAGTCTAACTAACCAAGGATTCGGTGAGGCTTGGAATTTCAATAAAATCTTCAAGGACAAGAAAGTTATGAATTTTACAAACTGGAGCTTCTCCAGCCCATCCAGTTGCGAGTATCAGCCCTTAGAAGTGGATTTCAGCCCAACCATGAAGTGGCCTTCTCCAGAACCAGCCATGGGATTCAAGACAGATGTCTTAGCTTTCCATAAAGCCCAAAATCAGCCGAATTGGTCAAAGAAAAACCAAGATGCAATCAATTTCCCAAAACCGACCAAACCGACAACAATTTGGGAAAGTCTCCAACCAATTCGATTTGGGTCGATCCAGAGTTATCTATGGAAGACAGCAGATCATCTCAACCATCCATAAGACATCCTAGACGTCCTTAGCTGCACCAGCACCCAGAGATCAGGCGGATTCTCATTTACCTCAGTTTGCTTTATTTGGAGTCTTTGGCAATAACTCTCCAACAGCTACCTAAACAGGTTGTGCACGACTTCAGCACATATCAAATCCATCAAGAAGATTCCCAGGAAGCTCTCATATCCACTCAAACCGTCCAGGTTCAAGAGGAATCAAATTCCCCATTTATGGCCAAGCAAATCTCATTCCAACGGCCATATTCCTCCATTGAAGACTAAACTTTATTTTCAAGTTAATTTCTTTCCTTGTATTTTTTATGACCGTTTGGTCTTGTCTAGAGTCCCCTAGGAGAGCCTATATAAGCTCCAGTCGTCCATCATTGTAAAGCACCCATCTTTGAAAGTATTATGAATTATTCAGTTTTTCTAGTTTCTCAAAACTATTGTTCTAAGTCTTAGAGTATTGTGAGAAGCAGCTCTTGAGCATCCATCCAGACTTATCAAAGCCTCCTTTCACAGAGATTTGTGGCGTCCATCATCCCATTTCCATCCACCAATCGATCTTGAGAGTGATACACATCCAGCAAGACCGGTTCCATCTTCATTTATCTTCCATCCATTGATCCTTGTTGAGAGTGATACACATCCAGCAACAAAGATCCCATCTCCATAAATCTATCCCTTTTCTATTTGATCTTATTCATATTATCATTTTGATTCATATTTATATTTGTTTCTGTTTGCATCACAAAAACTCTAAAACTCATAAAAATCGGTTCTCATTGTTTTCAGGTTGTAGCCTTGGATCCATTATCTATCAATTCGTGGGTTACCCCCCCCCCATATGCCTACAACATTTTGGTTTCAGAGCTTAAGTTCATGAATCAGGTGATATCTATACTTGCATCATATTTTCTTTACCAGAGCAGAGCATAAGAAGATAAGTGCGGCCAGGAAGATGACAACCTTGCCAGATCTAAGTGCTTTGTTAGGAAGTCGTTTGGGAGGTTCGTCGAGCAATGAACCGATTGTGGTTTCTGGTGAGGCGACTCGAGGAGAAACTTTGACTGTGAGCCCTCGGTCGATGATGGTCCCCGATCCGATGGTTTCCGAGCTCCCGAAGGGGAGTCTCGCTCCAGAAGTCATCGAACCGGAGAAAACCAAGAAGAAAGGAAAGAAGCGGGCAGCTTCTGGCATTTCCGTTTCATCGGTCGAAGGGACTTCGGCAGAGGCGCAATCCGACGAGCCTTCCAAGAAAAAGACGAAGAAGAAGAAGAAGAAGAAGTCTGTCGAAGAACAGGCCGAGCCCGATGAGGGTACGGAAGGTTGAGATATTGTGGTCCACGATGGTTCTGGCCGCGATGCTGCTGCACGTGCTGAAGGTGGATCGAATGATTCGCCGGGTGATCCTCTAGAGAGGAAGAAGAGAAAGAAACAGTCTGTCGACCATGATGCACCGGTTCTGACCGAGCGAGATAACTCTCACGCGTCAGAGGAGAGAGGTGAGGCGGGAGTTCGTCGTCCTACTCCTCCGCGGGTTGCTGCGCCGACGATCGGGAGCAGTGGTTTGGCTCCGAGGAAATCTCGGATCAAGTTTCCCGATCACGTAGAGTTTAAATACGACGGGGACATTCCTCTCTCATACGCATCGGCTGAGTACGCTGAACTTATCCGCCAGATGCGGGGCGGGCCGAGGGACATGCCAGCGGTGAGCGATCTGATCTTCAAAGAAGCTTATGTTGACGCGACTTGAACCAAAGTTCTGGTATAAAGACTCCTTTCTTTTGAACTCCTTTGCCCTTTCTTCTTTTATTGATCGTTGTTCTTGCTTCGTGTAGAGTGACGGGAGCATGAATTTCGCCATCGAGAAGTACGACACGGCGTTGAAGGACACACTGGCTCAGCTGGGTAAGGCCGAGAAGCTGGCGCGGGTGAGGGGCGAGGGGCCCGTAAATCGAGTGAGTTCAAGAAGACCATTGATCTGGCTGTTGTAGAGCGCGATCGACTGCTCGCGGGAAAGAAAGCCCAGAAGGAGAGGTTTCTGGAGAGATTTGGAGAGTTGAAAGACAAGTTTAGATCGTCTCGTGAAAGGGTTAAGGAACTCGAACAAGAGAAGACCGTCTTGGAAGCAGAGAAAGCTACTCTAGAGGAAGAGTAGAGATACACATCCCTTAGATGGGTGAGGGAGATCAACCGGGTGAGGGAGATCAACCGGCTGAAAGAGTCTCGGAGTTTCGAGGTTACCCACGAACGGGTAAGGGTTCATACAGAAATGATCGCGAAGAGTAATCGTCGGTTCAACAATATTCGCAACCGGGAGGTCCGTCGTAAGGATTTCGATCATGCCCGTCTCTTATACAGTCAAGCCTTTGGTACGAAGAAATGCCTTGAAGCTTTGAAGGCAAATGGGCGTGATATCCCGCAAGACATCATCGATGTGTTCTCCGAACAGGAAAAGCATTTTGAACTTGAGGCCAAGCGACTTGACGTCGGTGAGATCCCTGAGACCGATCTATCTCTTTCTCCGCTTTTACTCGACTCACCGTTCATCAACAAACATGTCTTGGCGGGACTCGATCCTTACGGGTCGAACACTGGACTTGTCGATCCCGGGACTGTGGTTTCTCTCCGAACTCCGAGTAGCTCTCATGGCGAACAGTCGGGTGATCGTCTTGATGATCCCGCACCCTTCGTTGAATTTGAGACTGCGCCTGCTGCAGACGAGCTTATTGCCTCCAAAGAAACCTCTGACAATGCTCCGCAGTTAGGCGGCAAGGTCGTAACCTCTCCGGGAGGTACGCAAGTTGGTGAAGGGGTCTTGGAGATTTCAGACTCTTCTTCAGAGGATCGGAGTGAAGGGGACCCAGTTGAGAAGACAACGGGTTCGGAGTTGGGTGACGCGGAGAAGAGCCCGGGCGCAAGGTCGAAACTTATCGAGACTATAGAAGCCACACCCGTCGATGAACAAACAGAAGGGATCAGCGTAGACCACCCAAATTCTTCCGCCGACGTCCCAGACAGATCAATTCCTCCAGTTGCCAATGCTTCTGAAGATTAACCCCAAATGTTGTTGTTGTTCCTCTTAGTCTTTTGCTTTCTTTTGGCCCTGAGAGGCGTTTGGTGTTGTAACTCTTTTTGTTTAAACTCTACTTTGAACTTCGTTAAATTTCAGTAAGTCGTTTCGTTGTTTCCTGACAGAATTTTCAACGAAATTTCCAGTAAGCCGTAAGGCGAAGTTTTCGGACTCAGAATTGCGACGGTCTTTTCAGTGAGTCGCTAAACGTTGCTTTAGACTTAGGAATTTTAACGATTTTTTAGTTAAGTTGTTTCGTTAGTCTTGAAGTAAAGCAGATAATCGATTGGTAGTTCGACGGTTTATCGAGACTGAATGCTCAGTACCAACTGTTCGGGTCATCGTAGCGTTCAGCTCTGACTGCGAAGAAAATCGTCTTATTTTTGAGCGACAACGGTTTTCGGTCAGTCTTAGGATAGTCTTAAAGTATTCGGTCGGCCAAACCTGACTTAAAGAATTATAAGATGATTGAAAGTTATCGTCTTGATCGTATTGGTTGGGGCCGCGATACAACCGAATGTCCCCCGAGCACGAGTCTGATCAGGACGTGTTCAATCGTGGGGTGCGAGTGCTAGTACGTTCGTTCGAGGGATAAGGGTCGCGCTTGTGCGTAAGCATCGCCGAAGCAAGTCATGCTTCTTCTCGTTGAGAGAACTTTTTTTGATTTTGGTTATAGCTGGACCGGTTAAGGTTGCCTACGTACCTCTAGGAGAGGATCAAGCCATTCGTAGTTCTTTTTTGATGAGTGAAAGTGGCAGTGGATGCGCATTCACAAGGGGTTTTTTTTTTAATGCGGGTGAAAGTGATGGTAGGTCATTCACTCGTTAGTTTTGAAGTTTGATCGAGTAAAAGTGGCAGTGTGTCAGTTACTCGATGACTCGATACTTTCTCAAGAGTAATATCTTCGGAGATGCATGGAGTTCCATGCTCTGGGAACGGGTTCACCGGTGGATGTTTTGAGTCGGTAAACTCCTGGTTTGATAACTTGAACGATTTTGTATGGTCCTTCCCAGTTAGTCCCGAGTTTGCCGGCATTCAACTCCTTGGTGTTTTCAAACACTTTGCGTAGGACGATGTCGCCTAGCTCGAGAGGTCGAGGTCTGACTTTCTTATTGTATTAGTTCTCGATCTGATGTTGATAATTCTGGATGCGGAGCAGTGCTTGGTCGCGTCGTTCTTCGATAGCGTCCAAGGCGTCGAGTAACATGTCACTGTTAAGCTCGACGTTTAGTGGCATTTTTGATCGTCGTAGGCTGGTTACGTTCACCTCTGCGGGAGCCATAGCCTCGACTCCATGGGCCATCGAAAAAGGAGTTGACTTAGTCGCTCCTCGAGGAGTCGTTCGGTGTGAACAAAGGACGCCGTCAAGTTCATCGGCCCAGCATCCCTTTTTCAAGTCGAGGCGTTTCTTCAGTCCATCGATTATTATCTTGGTGGACGCCTCGGTTTGACCGTTACTCTACGAGTATCTCGGGCTTGATGTATTGAGGCGGATCCTCCACCTCTCGCAGAATCCTCGAAACTTGTTCGATATGAACTGAGAGCCATTGTCGGTCACTATCTCATAAGGCAGGCCGTGGCGACAGATGATGTTCTTCCAGACAAACCTTTGAACCTCTTTTTATGTTATGTTGGCGAAAACTTCTGCCTCGATCCATTTCGTAAAAAAGTCATTTAAGACTAGGACGAAACGCTTTTGTCGGGAGCTCGGCATGGGTCCGATTATGTCCATTCTCCATCGCATGAAAGGGTACGGAGTCGTCATTGTCCGCAAGAGTTTCGTTGCTCGATGGATAGTCGAAGCGTGTCGCTGGCATTGATCACACTGTTGAGCGTATGCTTCACAGTCCGTATTCATCGTTGGCCAGTAAAACCTAGGCTTTTGACTTTTGAGGCGAGTGCTCGTCCTCCAGAATGATTTCTTGCGGCACCTTCGTGCGTTTCGGCCATTACGAGACGGGTTTCTTCGCCATGGATGCAATTCAAGAGTACTTTGGTTGCGGTCCACCGATGGAGTTCTCCATCCAGGATGACATAGTGAGCGCTTCGTGTTTTGAGCCGTCTCGCAATCCACTTCTCGGGAGGTAGCTTTCCATCGACAAGGTAATCGATGAATTCTGTCCTCCAGTCGGGGGCTTCAGTCTGTTCCGTCGCTGGATCTTCTTCCATGGCGACAACTTCTGTTATGGGTGCTACGATGGTCGTTTCGCTAGATGTCAGCTCGATGCTCGGTTTTTCGATTTATGGATTGGAATGGTTCGTTTCACCTGATCGCGTAGTCTGCTGCCTAAGGCGGCGAGGGCGCCGGCGCACACGTTTTCCCCTCTAGGGACTTTGGTGAGTTTGAAGAACTCAAAGTCCTTAGCGAGTGTTTGGACGACTTAAGGTAGGTGTCCATTCGTTCGTTACGGGCATCGTAGTCGCCGCTGAACCGACTAGTGACGAGTTGCGAGTCACAGTACGCACTGAGCCGTTTTGCTTTGATTGCCTTAGCAAGTTGTAATCCTGCGATGAGCGACTCGTACTCCGCTTCGTTGTTCGAAGCGGTGAAGCCGAAACTGAACGACTGTCTAATTAACTTGCCTGTTGGTGACTGTAGTTGGACTCCTGCTCCCGATCCTTTGTTTGTCGACGAACTGTCGACGTGGAGAATCCAGTTTTGACTTGGAAGGATTAGGTCTTGCTCCAACTATGGCGCGAGCTCGATCAAGAAATCTGCGAGGACCTGTGACTTTGCCGCCGTTCGATTTTTGAACACAATATCATGCTCACTGAGCTCGATAGCCCACTTCGATAACCGTCCAGAATGGTTGGTGTTTTGCATTACGGTGCGAAGGGGTTAATTCGTCAGTACTTCGATCGTGTGCGATTGGAAGTAAGGGCGTAGCTTCCTTGCTGACGTGATAACGGCAAGGGCCATTTTCTCAAGCGTGGGGTATCGTGTTTCTGGGTCGGTCATTCACTTGCTCGTGTAGAAGATAGGCTTTTGTTCACCTCGATCTTCTCGAATGAGGACACTGCTAACCGTGGTAGATGATACTGCGATATAGAGAGATAGTGTATCCTCGGCTTCTGGTTTGGATAGCACGGGAGGAGTCGTTAGGTACTGTTTGAGCTTTCCAGACGCTTCGTCGCACTTTTTCGTCCCAGACGAAACGCTTGTTACCGTGTAGCAGCTCGTAAAATGGGAGACACGTGTCCGTAGATCTGGAGATGAAGAGGTTTAACGTTGCAAATTCTCCCAGTTAGTCGCTGGACTTCTCGGCCATTCTTAGCAAGGTCAAGTATTGCGGTGATCTGCTTAGGATTCACTTTGATTCCTCGTTGGGTGACAATGTAACCCAAGAACTCGCCGGAAGTGGCGCCAAAGGTGCATTTCGCCGGGTTGAGTTTCATACTGTACTCGTTCAGCGTTTTGAAGCATTCCCTTAGGTGATTCAGATGGTCCGCCGCGCAGAGTGACTTGACCAGCATGTCGTCGATGTAAACCTACATCGTGTTCTCGAGTTTGTCGGTGAACATTCGATTGACGAGTCATTGGCAGGTCGCGCCGGCATTCTTGAGGCCGAATGGCATTACTTTGTAACAGTAAGTCCCCCTGTCAGTAATGAACGTTGTCTTCTCTCGATCGTCCGGATGCATCATGATCTGATTGTAGCCCGAGAAGGCGTCCATGAAAGTCAAGAGTTCGTTTCCAGCAATCGATTCGACTAGTCGATCGATATGCGGAAGCGGGTAACTGTCCTTCAGGTAAGCATTGTTTAGGTCGGTGAAATCAACGCAGACACGCCATTTTCCGTTCTTCTTCTTGACGACGACCGGGTTGGCCTACCACTCTGGATATCGCACCTCTCCGATTGAACCGGCTGCGAGCAGTAGCTCGACTTCTTCGTTGATGGCTTTGCTTCGCTCGGGGCCGAGTTTACGTCTTTTTTGGCGGATAGGCTTGATGGTTGGATCCACGTTCAACTCATGGGACGTTATGGCGGGATTGATTCCCTTCATGTCTGAGGTTGTCCAAGCAAAAGTTGACATGTTCTGCTTCAGGAAGTCGATGATCGCGCATTGCATTTCATTAGAGAGGAATGCGCCGACTCGGACTACTTTGCTCTTGTCGGATTCGTCAACCGGAACTTCTAGAATTTCGTCTTTCTAGGGCTGGATCTGCTTTGATATCGCGTTGATGCGAGGAGTCGATTGTTGCATCTTTACAATTGCAATCAGTAGGTCGCGTGCGGCCTGCTGGTCTCCTCGAAGTATCTGTACTTGACCGTCGGGCCATGGGAACTTCATGCGTTGATGGTACGTGGATGATATCGCCTTCATCGAATGCAACCAAGGGGTTCCGAGGATCGCATTATATGGAGCCCTTGTTCGGATGACGGAGAACTTAACAGTGCGCATTACACCACACGTGTAGACTGGGATCTTGATTGTCATGATCATTGTCTCGGAAGCTCCGTTGAATCCTGTGAGAAAGCAAGACGACGGCTTCATGTCGCGCAGGTCGACTCCCATCTTATTGAGTGTATCGCGAAAGATCAGGTCGACTGAGCTACCAGTATCAATCAGAACTTTGGTGACGTCACACTTTACGATTCCCAACTCAACAAGTAGAGGGTCATTATGAGGTAGGTGGACGCCGATGGCATCGTCAGGCGAGAAAGTGACCGGTGATCATTCTCGGGTTTTGATGGCCATTTCTTTGAGGTTACTGCCTGTCGTTGATAATCTTTAATTGATTGAACCGAGTCGCCACAAGGAGGTGAGCCCCCCATAATTACATTTAGGAACGGGGCGCGTTCGGCCCATTTGTTATGCAGCTGGATCCTCAAGTCGCTGGACGAGTCCTGGACGATAGGCTCTTGTTTGTCGTCGGTCTTGGCTCTCGTCTCTTCCAACTTTCGTCTTAAGTCAGAACGCTTAGGTCGATTGAGCTTGATCCTGAGATCTTCTGATTTCGAATTAAGCTGATCGCGAAGGTCGACGCCTCGGGGCTTTAGATGAGGTCGAATGCTGGTGCTTTCGACTCTTTTAGCTCTGGATTCTTCGATGACTGAGTAAAGATCGTCGCTGATATGGTCGTTGGAGTTATGCATGTTGTCAACTGTCTGTGATTTTTGCCTGAGCTTACTTCTCAAGTCGCATGCTTCGTTTGGTCCGCTGTTCTCGCTTGGTCGCTTGCTGGAGCGTTCGTGCGAGTCACGAACTTTGTTATCTTCCACTTCGTCTGATGAAGAACTTGGTCGCGCGAGGATGACCTAGACGCGTCGAAGATTACGAGGTTGCTCTTCCTCAGCATGTGTCTCGTCCTCGTCTTGCTCGTCTGGCTTGTCATCCTCTGTGCGTTTGGGTCGAGCTTCGGCCATGTCTTGAGACTTCTTGGCTTTTATGTCTTTGTTTTTGCTCCAGCTCTTGGTGTTGTTCGGTCTTGGCTTGGGTAGCTCGACATTCGACGTTCCTTTTTCGTAGGATTAGAAGAGGGCGTCGATTAGATGCCTGCAGTTTCTCGTATCGTGCGCTTTGGAATTATGGTAGCTGCACCATTGGTTTAGCTTGGTTGAGCCAGGACTCGAAGTTGGAGGCACCGAAGGAGTTTGCGGCTTCTCGTCGTTTTCCTAGACGTTCCAACCTTTCTCGCGTACGACGACGGTCGATCCTGAGAGATCGTTTTCATCGACTACGTAGACGAAGTTTTTCTTCTGGTTGGACTTGTTGCTCAGGGTGTGCTGTCGAGGTTCTTGGCGGGCCTCAGAAGCTTTCAGAGCTGTTGATTTTGTGGTCCCATTCATTTTCTTGAGTATCGTTGTTGTGTCTTCTTCCATCCGGATGAAGTTATTCGATCTGGCGATAGCATCTTGAAGCGACTTGGTGCGGTTTCGATAGAGATCTTCGCGAAAAAGGGATTTGAAGTAGAAGGTGTTCATCAGAGCGTCAACGGCGATGTTGTCCGGGACATGCACTTTCGAGGCGACAGCTTTGAACTTCTCCATGTAGTCGCGGAGGCTCTGGTTTGCACCCAGAGAAAGATTCCACAGGTCGGCGAGAGTTGCTCCTTGTCTCGTGAACATGATGTATTGTTTGAGGAAAGCGGCCGACAGGTCGTGGAAGTCGTTGATGGAGTCTTGTTCTAATCCAGTGAACCAACCGAGCGCTGGTCCTTGAAGACTCTCGACAAAGAGTCGACAATAGCCAGCGTCTCTTTCTTCATCAGAAAAGTTAGTTCGACCCATCGCAATGTTGAAAGCGGTGATATGGTCTGTTGGGTCAGCTTTTCCGGCGAAAGTCGGTAGACGGATTTTCTCTGTTGGTCGGTACAGCGTTTGTATTTGCCGTGGTGTTTGGGATAGTTGTGAGATCTAGACCGCTAGGTGTTTGGGTCTGGACGGCGTTTGTATTTGTCGTGGTCTCGACGCCGGCTGTTCGATAGGTGTCGAACAGCTGTTTTCGAACCGTTGTGGCCGGATCTGCCGAGTTTCCAGCTAAGGGAGCTAAGATTGCGGCGATAGCGGCAAGTTGCTCGTTCGTCGTCTTCTGAATGACGTCTTGCTGAGCCATTCTTTCTAGTATAGTGTCTTCGAAAGCTGCTGCTGTCGGAGCAGCTTCTGTCGGTGGTGACTCGTCGCCAGACGGCGAGCCTGAGTGAGCCATGATCTTGCTGACACTACTTTGTCTGCCCCACGGTGGGCGCCAACTGTTTGAACTGAGAACTGTCGATAAACCAGTGAATGAAAAGAGACGAGGACTCGTCGGTGGGTCAAAACAAAGGCGTTTTATTAGATCAAGATATTGCTCAGTCGAGTTACAAAAGAGGGAAGAAACAGGGAAACAAGCCGGCGAAAGCTAGTTCGCCGGAGAATACAATTCGACGAGAATAGTGAAATGAAACCCTAGTTTCTAACCGAAAGTAAGTGTGTAGTAATTTGGGGATCCCTTCCTTGTTGCCTCTCTCCCTCTTTTATAGGCGGTCGTTCGTTAACCTAATTCGTCTTGACCTAATGGGCATTTTTGTCGATTGGGAAGAGCTGTCGGGCCACTGCTTCGAGTCACCGAGTCGACTGCTTCCAGTTGCTCGCTTTGTCGGCTAAAAGCAGTCTCAAGTCGAACCGATCGGTCGCTCGCGAGTCGACGAGCCGAATTTCTCCTATATGATCGTGTGTTAGGACAATCATCAAGTGGGCCTTTTGTGAGGGTCAAGTTTCTTTTGATATTCCGACAATATCACGATTTTAAATCCCTTTCTGGTTTGCTGTTAAAACCAGCTTTTGCGGATTGTACTTTCTAGATATTTTTGTTTGTATAGCAGCAACATATGTCCAGGTTTTAAAACCTCTTACTGTCCGAAAAGATTAAAATCCATAATGTCTCCCCTTTTGTCTCAACGATTTCACTAATCCAGCAAATGTAAAAGATACAACTAATCACCTCGATGACTCGTTCAGAGGTTTTAACCAACGTTGTATATCTCAACTTAACAAATAGCAAAATGAGTAAGTTTATCTATCAGAGGGCTTGAAGGAGGGGCCACCTCACTGCTTCCACCTGCCATGAATCAAGCCACTAGTTTGTATGCCACCAATATCAGTTTTAGAGAAATGACTATAAGTGTCCTTCGGCTAAAAGGATTATCTTTCTATTGGGTGAGAATCATTGTCCATCTGCTGCATATCTGCAATCTTATACAGCTTTTCATTAAACAAAACCTGCGGATCTTTACGGATCAAAACACCATCCCCGTTGTAACCATCTTTCAAAAACACGGTCCAGTTCATCTCAGTACCAGCCAAGTAAAAGGTTGAGGGCTGCTTCTTAAGCATCTGGTAAGTCTGTCTAGTCAAGCTAAACTCGTCTTTGAATTCCACAATGTGATGAATCGAAGCTCTTTTCTCTAACGTCAAGCTCAAGAACTCGTGCACGATCCCTACACGGTACTTCTCTGCTTCCAATGTCCACACATCCAGCTTCCAACCATCAGAATAAGGCGAAACCAAAGGTAAAGTGTTCAACTGGTTCAGCTTCCTCGTATCTTTCTCTTCCAGTTCCAGTTCTATACCATGTTTCAATGGAAACTTAAACGCTCTTCTCGCTTTATCTTCGTCCACCATGAATGTTCTTTCAAGCTCACTCACCGAAAGATTCAGGTCCCAATTCACCAACTCAAGAATCCGGTTCCCATCTTGACCCGTCACAACCCGGAAATAATCCGGGTATTTCCCAACCCGGTCTCTGAAATCATCTGGAATCCCAAAAAGCAATCTAGTGTGATGGATTTTGCTAAGTAAGATCCGTTTATCTTTCGTCATCATCAAGAGCTTCCGTACACGATTAACTCTATCAAGCTCCATCGAGTCCATTAAAGCTCTCTCTTCCTCTAACAAATCCTCCATGAAATCGGAAAACCCTAACCACATCTTCCCATCGCTGTGTCGATACGTCTGAAAGATAAGAGGATGTTTAGGGATGTAACGAGTCACCTTACGGCCGCGTGGGAACCCTAGCTCACGGTAAAGCTTCCCTGCGTCGTCGAGGCGGAGAATCCGATCCGGCTGTTTCGTGATGAATTCTTTGGATCGGGTTAGGAATCGTAAATGGGCGTCGCGTGTGACGAGGGATTCGAAATGTTGGAGTCGGGTTGAGTCGTGTTGAACGGGTTTGGTTCTGGCGGATTCGGGTTTCTTCCGCTTCTTTTTGAATTTATCTGGCGTTTTGGTGATGAGGAATGAGGTGGAGAAAGGTTGGGTTGTTAAATTAGGGTTTGGTTTTGGGGAAGACGAGGAGATTTTGGGAAGTGATCGAACTATTGGCTTGCCTGATTTTAGGGTTCTAGAGAAGAGACGGAGCCAAGCCATTTCTGTGAGTTAAACCTTGGTTATCGCAACCGTAGCTGAGCATTATCGGACACCGCTTCTCTCCAAAAAAACTCCAAATATATAATTTTTTTCACTCAGAAAAAAAAATTCAAAACTCTTAGTAATAAAATTTTAAATTTGAACACGTCGACGTAATTATTACACAAATTTAAATATTACAACAATACTAACAGTCTGGTAAATTTGCTTCGAAACCTCCAAAATTTCTAAAACATTGTCCAATTTTTTTTGTGTAACCAAAAATGGAGTACAAAAATAATTTTATGGAATAATATCGTATTTTGTTTGTAGTTTAATATTTAATTATGTATTTCTATATATAATCTTATATATTTAATGTAAGATTTTATTAATTAATATTGTTGTAATATTTTTAAATATGTGATAGTTATTTATAAATGTTTTATGGATTTTTATTAATTATAACAAATATAAGGATCATAATGTAAAATACAAATACTTTTGAAGTTAAGTTTGAAGTTTTGCTTTTGGAGAAGAACACTTTGAAACTTTAAATTTAGAGTTTTGCAAACTCTAAAATAGAGAGTCTTTTTGGAGATGCTCTTAGTGAGCATCTACATACTGATTTTTAAAAGAATTTAATATATATACATTATTAATGATTAACAATAATCACTAAATCTTTATTAAAAATTAAAATACTATTTACAAGTATTAAAATAAATTATTTTAAGAAAATATAACAATACGTACTGAAATTTAACAATAAATAATCACTAGTAAATAAAACGCAAATAGCAACGGAGATGCTACAATTCGTAGTAAAACCAAAAAAGCTACGAACCTGTCACGTTTTTGGTACGAAAAAAAATGCAGCAAATCACAGCTAAATCGTAGCAAAATTTCTATGCTTTTGCTACGAAAACTAAATGTGGCAAAGTTTTGCTACAAATTAGTAACGAAAAAGAACGTGGCAACTTGCTACGAAATAAGAACGTGTCATTCGTGTGTCAAAAATCTACGCTTCGCTCCAATCGTTGGTTTAGTTTCTTTTTTTTTAATGGAAACGTTAGCTACGGCAATGTAACCGTATCAAATTCGTAGCAAATCCACCGAAAAACGTCCCACCAGTCAAATCATGTGTAAATGTCGGGGATAAAAAACAATTCACACAGCCACGACATGTTTTCGTAACAAAGCCCATGGCTTACTCTGAATGTGACGTCTCCTCGGTCTGACAATGTGCAGGACAAATAATTCAAGATATTTTGAGCTTGTTACGAAATGGGAACGTTGCAAAAACGTAGCAATTTTTGTAGCATTTTGTGGCAAAAAACGTAGCAAATATCGTAGCAAACCGTAGCAAAATCGTGGCAAGCTATTTTATATAAAAGCAAGCAACGAGTTCGATATCAACTTAAGCGAGTTTTTATTCAAGAGAGTTTGATATAGTTGTGGCAAAATTTGAGAGTTTAATGTCTGATTATTTTTATTCAAGAGAGTGGATGGATCGACACATTGATTCAATTAATAATTGTGTTTCTCGTGAGTTTAAGGAAGGTGTTGATGTTTTCATCACATTTTCTTCCAATCAAAATTCTTTTATAGAGGGAAAAACCATGTTATGTCCTTGTGCAAGATGTCAAAACCGAAAACAACGTGACTCGAGAACCTTATCTCGCCATCTTTACTGAGTCGGGTTCAAGAGTAATTATTATTTCTTGTCAAGCCATGGAAAAAATTACTATGACGTTGGCGAATCATCGACGGGAGGTCAATTTATGGGAGAAGATACACTGCATACAGAAAAAGAGACATAGCAGGAGAACTTTCTGAATGTTATGGGAGGAGACATTGGACCAACTCATGTATTAGAGGATGTGATGGAAGCACCCAATGAAGAGCAATATGAAGATGGCGTGTTTCAAGCATTTGAAACCGCTAATGAACCATTATACGAAGGATGTGTTGAAGGTATTTCTCAGCTATACTTGGCGTCACAGTTATTGAAAGTAAAAATCGATCATAATTTACCCGAGTCATGTTTGGATGAGATATCACAAACTTTTAGAGATGTTCTGCCACAACCAAACAAAGATTCTGCATCATATTATGAAATGAAGAAGTTAACAAAGGAGCTTGGTCTCCCTATTATGAAGATTGATATTTGTAAAGATAACTGCATGTTATTCTGGAAGGAAGATAAATAGTTGTTGGTATGTCGGTTTTGTGGGGAAGATCAATATCACCAGAACCATGGAAAGAGAAAAAAATTGGCCAAAACAAAGAATGTTTTACATGCTTATTACAGAAAGGTTGAAGCGGTTGTACCAACTTGAAGCGACTGCATCACAAATGCGGTGGCACGTAGAACATGAGTTGCCCAAAAGAGAAATCCATTACCCTTTTGATGGAGCAGCTTGGAAGCATTTTAACAAGGTACTAGGATAAGATCAGCGCAAATGAGTTTATAAAATAAAAATTTAAAATATATATTATTGACAAATTAAATATTTATATATGCTCAATTTTTAATATATATCTATACTATTATGTTTTGGATTGTATAAATTAGACCGTGACCATTTTTAATTGTAACTGTAGATCAAAACCTATTTTGAATTTAATGTGGGGTAGTCGATTTGGGCTTAAATTTTTTTCACTATTTTTAAGAATTTCAGTATAGATGTTCTTTATATCATAGATGACATTATATTCTTTCTTGAATTAGAGATGATCGTATTTGTGAATTGGAACTCGAACTATCGTACTATATATATAGTCATAATACCAAGGGTTTTCCAATAATAAAATATTAAAAGCCACATGAAGTGTCTTTTATTGACAACAAAATATACAAATTAAATACATGAAAAATTTGAGGAAAATTGTAAGGAAAATATCCCAACTAAAATTTTTAAGCTTTTTAATACTCAAAATTTTTCACAATTTAATACCCCAACAAATTATTTTACTCATTTTAACACATAAACATTTAAAAATTGTGCCCATTTTAAAACCCAAAATTTATTTATTTTAATAATAAATACTAATAAATTTCAATTGAAGTTAAAAAAAGTAAAATTTATTAAAAAATATCAGAAAATATTAGTTTTATCTTGTGCTTCAGAATTAAAAGTATCTAAATTTGATTTAATCTTAAATTATGAAATAAAAGTTTTAAGTAGTAAATATTGAATTTATTTTTTGTGAAAACAAAAAAAAATATTTGTTTTATTCTAAAATTAATATTTATAATGTCAAACAAAATTCTCCATAGTTTATTTCCTAAATCTTAAAATAAATTTTTTTTTACATTATTTTTAGATTTTGAAGATTTTTAAAATTTTGTTTGAAACTTATTAGTATTTTTAACTAAAATAAACAAACTTTGAGTATTAAAGTTGGTGCAATTTTAAAATTTTATGTATTAAAGTGAGCAGAATAATTAGTTGGGGTTAAAACTGGGTAGCAAAAAAATTTGGATATTAAAAAAGTTAACAAAATTTAGTTGGGTAGTTTTTTAGAATTTTCCAAATATTCAATGAATTGTTTCTAATGAATTTGGTCCCATATTAAGTTTTGCTTGATAAAGAAGAATACAAATTATTGGGAAGGAATTTATGGGTGTTTTTAGGGCTGGACAAAAAAAAACGAATTCGAAGAACCGAACCGAAAATGTTGTATCGAATCCGAACCGAAATTGATAAAATATTCAAACGGGTTCAAAATTTTGGTATTTAGAGAACCAAAACTGAACTCGACCCGAACCGAAGTATTATGGGTACACGAATGTATCCGAAATACATAAGATACTTTTAAGTTATTCAAAATACTTTAAAGTATATACAAATAGCCAAAAGTAAAATAGCTAAAATATACTCAAAACATGAAAAATACTTAAAATATCCATTGACTCTCTTCCAAATATTCAAATTAAACCAATTTATATGTTAAGTTTATGTATTTTTACATATGTTATTCAAATTTATATGTAAAATATTATTTTTTTATAGATTTTGAGAAATTCAAAATTATATAATAGATTTTGAGAAATTCAAAATTATATAATAAATTTTGAAAAATTTAAAATAATTTAATTGAGTTATCCGAACCTGAACCGAACCCGCAAAGATCCGAACCGAATTCGAACCAAAATTTTAAAATACCCGAATGGGGCTGAAATTTTTTACCCCAAAAATCCGAAACCCAAATAGACCCAAACCGAACCCGGATATTTATGGAATAAACTATATTAACTTTCTGATTAAAATAAGAAACTTAGATTTGAATGAAAAGTCTACATTGAATTTTGCAATATTAGTAAACTTATTATAGATTTAGACTTCTTAATCAAGCCTAAAAGATTGCTCACCAAGATTAACAAAAATGATAACTTTCTTTATTTTTAATTGGCGAATCAGTACAGAGGTATACTCTATTAAAAGGCTGTATCTTCCTAAGGAAATATCCATATACAGGATGACGATTTTCCCGGTTAAACCAAAGCATTATTTTTTCTCATTCATGACTAACTTAACCATATGAAAACAACAATGTATTGTATACAATAAAATTCACCGCAACACAGCGTCATAATTGTGAAAACGTCAAGTCAGTTCCTTGAGTGAACCATACAAAACGAAAGCAAATAATATATCCAAAGAACTTTGGTTCAAATACTTATTCGTCTAATTTAATGTGCAGATTGTTCTGTATAGTAAGGTTCCCGAACTGATCTAATATAGTGCTAACAATGCACGGTTTATGAATATGTATGTATTGAAACAAAAAGGAATTCTGATGACAGAGTATACGTTTTGAACTACAATATATGCAGTTAGTTTTTGCATTCTGGAGCCTTTATAGTCATGGCTGCAATGAGTACAGGATTTGAAGCTTCGAATATATGCAGTTTGTTTTTGCATTCTTGAACCTTCATTGTGATGGCTGTTCCGCATTTGTTAACCTTTATAATGATATACACCAGGATTCAAAGGCATGGATCTTGAAACGCACATAGAATTAGACTTCTGAATTTATATTTTAATTGCATACTGTTAACTACGTAAATGGTGGGTAATAGGATTATGTTATAGTGATTATGGATTTAAATATTTAAATAATTTGGTTATTTTTTTTTTTTTTACGTCGAACGGCCATTCTATTATTCAAGTTTGAGGTGGTCTGGGTAACTAGACCGGAATAATTTTGTCCGCCAATTCACTTAAAGCATGGTTAATTGAATGGCTTTCTAACCCTATGTAATTTTATATGTAGGTACTATCTTGGGTTAACATAAAGTTTCTCAGAGAATTGAAATTGGACTAACAAATTTTTAAATCAATTCTAATGATGACACATCAGCAAAATTGAGAGGTAATTAAGTGACACATCAGCAAGCTTCGTTTGTAAATATTACAAAATATAATGTTACTATTTTTCAAATGATTCTCAACTAATATATAGGGAATATCCTAATTTCGCTGAAGAAAATCGGAATATATATTAAGGATTAGCAACAGATGGATTTAATCCAGTTGGTATGAGTGGTGAAGCCCACTCGGTCTGGCTTAGTGAATGAGTTGGTTTTGAATATGTCCTAATGGGTTTAAGAAGTGGAGGTCCAGAAGAAACTGTTACTCACGCTATCTTTGAATGTCCACCAGCTTTACACATATGGTCTTTATCAACAACTCCGTCAAGTCCTAACACTTTTCTGCTACCAAGCACTTATGCCAATATGACTATCTATTCTGGAGGAAGAACAATATTGAAGATCCATACTTGGAAAGAGATCCTTATCCCTGGATAATCTGGTATATATGGAAGACCTGAAATGATAAACAATTTAGAGGGATAAACAGGGATCCTTTGGAACTTATTGGAGATAAGGATGAGAATATTTAGGAGATAAGTATATGTTATGTAACAGATAAATACGTAATTAGTTGAGGTGTTTATCCTAACCAAGTTGGTTAAGGAGGTTGTATAAATACTCTTGTACGTACATGAATAAGATCAAGCAATTCTATAAGCTTACATGGTATCAGAGCGGAGATCTGTATAATCTCTTCGTACAAGAATTGTTACGTGACAAACAAGCTTCACAATGGGTGATGATACGAAACAACTGACTACGAAACAAAGTGATGTAATGGTGACGTCGCCATACGCTCTGTTCTCATCAGACAATCCATGTGCCTTGATTACATCTGTTCAGTTGAAGGGTGATAATTACAACGAGTGGGCGATGGAGATGGAGAATGCTCTGAGAGCAAAGAAGAAGATGGGTTTTGTTGACGGAACTCTGCCAAAGCCAAGCGATGATAGCGCTGAGTTGGAGGCGTGGTTGAGCGTTAACTCGATGATAGTGGGATGGATCCGATCCTCAATAGAACCGAGGGTAAGATCTACTGTGACATTCATAACTGAAGCTCACAAGCTGTGGGATAATTTAAAGAAGTATTTTGAAGTGGGGAATAAAGTACGTGTGCACCAGCTGATGGAACAGTTGGCGTCTTGTCGACAGAACGGACAGCCAGTGATAGCTTATTATGGTCGACTTGCCATGATATGGGAGGAGCTGCAAACATACAAACCTCCTCCTGCGTGTAGCTGCTCAGCGGCTGCGATCTATGAGAAAGAGAGAGAGGATGAGCGCGTGCATCAGTTCATCATGGGACTGGACGATTCAAGATTCAGCAACGTTGTGACTGCTATAATAGAAGCAAATGAGCTACCTGATTTGGGAAAAGCCTACGCAAAGGTGATCCGAGAGGAGGCGAGGCTAAACACATCCAAGTCTAGAGAAGTTGCTCAACAAGAGGCTATTGGGTTTGCTAGTAGAAAGGAAGTGAGAGAGTTACACATAGAGGATAACTCACGTTCAAGAAGTGAGAATCAAGATGCAAGCAGTTTGACGACACGATCGGAAAATACTAATGGAAGTTATGGGAACAGAACAAGAGACAGAGTGTGTTCTCATTGTGGGAAGACATGCCACGATAAGAACAACTGTTGGTAGCTAATTGGTTTTCCTGAGTGGATGAACGAGAGACGAGGAAGAGGTGCAGGCAGAGGTGGACGTGGAGGTTCTAATGGTGGTTATGGCCGTGGGGGAGCAAGTGGACGTGGTGCTGCAAACACTGCTCATGCGACTAACTCACATGGGTCTAGTGCCTCTGACTTGTCACCAAAACAATGGAAAGCCGTCACTCAGATACCCAATAAAAGACGATCAGGCGGTCAGTCTGAGAAGCTTTCTGGTAACCCTATTGGTGATGTTATTATTGACTCTGGTGCGTCGTACCATATGACAGGAACGTGTCATTCCTGGTTAACGTGAGACAGACCCGACCATGCATTGTTGGTTTTGCGGATGGAGGGAGATCTAAGTCTACTCAAATGGGTGACATGATTCTCATGGATCATATATGTCTGAGAGATGTGCTTTTAGTACCAAATTTGGATTGTACTCTTATCTCGGTATCCAAACTCTTGAGACACACGAATTGTTTTGCCTTATTCACAGACACTATTTGTTTTTTGCAGGACCGTTCTTCGAAGACTCTGATTGGAGCCGGTGAAGAACGTGATGGGGTTTATTTCTTCAAGGATGTGAGAGTTGCTCGTGACTGCAAAGCTGAGGGAACTGACGATCAGCTTTTATGGCATAAGAGACTTGGGCATCCTGCAGTTTCAGTGTTTTCTACTTTACCTGAACTTTCTGGTGTTAAAAATAAGGCTTGCTCTAGTCCTTGTGACGTGTGTTTTAGAGAAAGCAAACAAGAGATGTTTTTCTTGATAGTATCAATAAAACAAGAAAGATTTTTGAGTTGATTCATGTGGATTTTTTGGGTCCTTATAGAGTACCAGCTTCGAGTGGAAGTGTGTATTTTCTTGCTGTGGTAGATGACTTCTCAAGAGCTGTATGGACACACCTCTTGCTCGCAAAGTCGGAAGTGAGGAATGTGATTCAACGGTTCTGCGCCTATACTGAAAAGCAGTTTGGTCAGCCTGTTCAAATGGTGAGGAGTGATAATGGAACGGATTTCATGTGTTTGAGAGGTTTCTTTCAAGATAAAGGGATCATCCATCAAACCAGTTGTGAGAACACGCCTCATCAGAATGGGCGCGTGGAGAGAAAGCACATACATATCTTGAATGTTGCGAGGGCATTGCTGTTTCAATCTCACATGCCGGTGAAATTCTGGGGAGAAGCAATAACAACAGCAACACACGTAATCAATAAGACTCCAACAAAGTTGCTGAAAGATAGATCACCGTATGAAGTCTTATTTGGTGCAAAACCGGTTTATGACTCGTTGCGTGTGTTTGGCTCGCTGTGTCATATGCATAGACGAGACAAAAATAAGGATAAGTTTGGCGCACGAAGCAGAAGATGTGTGTTTGTAGGGTATCCGTTTGGAAAGAAGGCATGGAGAGTATATGACATTGAAAAGAATGAGTTCTTGGTGTCTAGAGATGTAACTTTTGTTGAAAATGTGTTCCCCTTTGCGTAAGAAACAAAGAAAAACGTGGAGATTAGGGAACTGACTGGTAGTCCAGATGATGATTGGGTTATTGATGTTACCACTGGTGGCAGGGGGAGTGTTTCTACCACAACTGAAGAAGTCTCTGGAGTGGTTAGTACACCCATAGTTTCAGAACCAAACGTGGCTCAAGTACAAAGTAGTGAGGAACATAGTGGCTCTGATAAGGTAGAAGCCGAGAAAGTGGAGAATGCAGGGTCAGAACCAAAGATGGGTAGAGAGTGCAGAGAGAAAAAGCCATCAACGAGGCTGCGAGATTACGTAAACTACAATACACGCTGTCTCACAGAAGAACCCCATCACGATCACACCACCGCTTCCATCCAAAAATCAGAGTCATCGGAGGCAGTCCAAGGTAAAACGCCATACCCTATTACTAATTATATCTCTGATGATAAATTTTCTCCTGCACACAAAGCTTTCCTAGCGGCTATAACAAATGGAAAGGAGCCTAGAAGCTATAAAGAAGCTGTGCAGCAGGAGATATGGCGTGATTCGATGAAGAAGGAGGTTGATGCGTTTGAAGTTAACAAAACATTCGGCATTGGGGACTTGCCTCCTGGTAAGAAAGCCATTGGCAATATGTGGATCTATAAATACAAATATAATGCGGACGGAACTGTGGAGAGACCAAAGTCTAGACTAGTGGCGTTGGGTAATCGGCAAGTTAGATGCAGAGACTTCAAAGAAACGTTTGCGCCTGTAGCTAAGATGACAACCATTCGGTGTTTGCTGAGAATAGTAGCAGGGAAAGGCTGGATTGTACATCAGATGGATGTGCACAATGCCTTCTTGCATGGAGATCTTCGAGAAGAAGTGTATATGAGGCTTCCGCAAGGGTTTCAAGCGACAGGTCCAAACAAAGTTTGTAGACTGCATAAGGCGATATATGGGCTGCGGCAGGCCCCCAGATGTTGGTACCAGAACCTCACAGATGCACTTAAAGGTTTCGGGTTTCAACATTCATATGCAGATTATTCCTTGTTCATTTATTCAAAAAGGAACGTTGAACTTCAGGTGCTCATTTATGTTGATGATTTACTCATATGTGGAAATGACATCGATTTTTTGACTAAGTTCAAAGATCATTTGGGGAGATGGTTTCATATGAAGGACCTAGGGAAGTTGAAGTATTTCTTAGGCATTGAGGTTGGTCGTGGAGCAGAAGGCTTCATGCTTACGCAACGCAAATATACTCTTGATTTGGTTGCAGATGTGGGGCTATTAGGCTCAAAGCCGGTTGCTACACCCATGGAAATACAACACAAGTTGGCTCTGGATTTGAGTCCGTTTTTGAGTGATGCTGAAAAATACAGGAGGTTAGTTGGTCGTTTAATTTACTTGTCCATTACGCGACCAGGTATTTCGTATGCAGTGCATATTCTGTCACAATTTATGCAGAAACCTAGAGAGTTGCAGTGGGGTGCTGCTATGAGGGTTGTTCGCTATCTAAAAGGAACAGTTGGTCAAGGGATATTGTTGAGGTCTCAGGTTGATACGAGTTTGTCAGTCTACTGCGACGCTGCATGTCCTGTTTCTAGACGATCTTTGAGTGCGTATGTGGCGTTGGTTGGTGATTCGCTGGTGTCATGGAAGACTAAAAAGCAGGGAGTTGTGTCACATTCATCAGCTGAGTCGGAGTACAGGTCAATGGCGCGAGCAACTAGAGAAATAAAGTGGCTCAGGAGACTGTTGCGCGACTTAGGTGCTCCACAACGAAAACCAACTAAGTTGTTTTGTGATAGCAAGTCAGCTATACATATAGCGGCCAATCCAGTGTTTCATGAGAGAACTAAACATATAGAATCTGATTGTCATCAAGTCAGGGATGCGATTCAAGACATACTGTTGGAAACAGTGCATGTCAGGACAACGGAGCAACTGGCGGATGTCTTAACGAAGGCGCTTGGGAGAGTTCAGTTTGAGTGCTTGTTGTTCAAGTTGGGAGTTCGAAACTTTCATCTTCCCAACTTAAGGGGGAGTATTGGAGATAAGGATGAGAATATTTAGGAGATAAGTATAAGTTATGTAACAGATAACTATGTAATTAGTTGAAGTGTTTATCCTAACCAAGTCGGTTAAGGAGGTTGTATAAATACTCTTGTACGTACATGAATAAGATCAAGCAATTCTATAAGCTTACAGAACTTGTCTGATATGCAGAAGGTGAATGTCAAGCTTGGTGTAATGCAAATGAGTCGATACCCTTACCTCCACATAAGCATCCCCTTTAGGAGCAACAAGTCTTAAGCTTGGATAATATTTGTATGGTTGATGCGAATGGGTTTTGATGGATAGCTTGGGCAAGATTGAACTCATGGAGATGCATAACATAAGAAGGCGAGAGGCTGCTTTGCACACAGAATTGGAAGCACTGAAATGAGCTATGGAATGAATGTTCCAACATTTGACATGTCATGACTTTGGGACACATTGCATGGATTTAATTGCAATGATAAATGAACCTCAAGCCTAGTCAAGTTTTGCAACAAATTAGAGACGATACAAACTTTTCAGATTTCCTTCCCAAACTTCAAGATTTCTTATGTTCCAAGAGCACGAAATGGAATTGATGATTCTTTAGCTAGGTCTGCACGGTCTTTTGATCTTTGTCATAATTGTTGTTCTCTTCTGAATCATACCACCTTAACTTTGATTAATATAATAGACGTTCGTTAAATAATCGAATGAATTGGTTTTGGAAACTAGTTTGAAATGTGATTCAGGTACGAATTTACTTAAGTAATTTTTTCAAATTATACTTGACAAATGATTTTCGAATTAGGAAAAAGGTAAAAAAAGGGAAATTAGTTTTACATTGAGAATATATTAAATAACATTTAAATTTGTTGAAAATAAAAAAAATTATAAATTTAAAGGTATTCCAACCAATTGTCCAGAGAAATTTTTTTTTTGAACGACTCTTAAATTTTTTTTATCTATTCTATTAAAACAGAAACATGACCTATTGATATAGGTTTAGTCCAACTATTTTGATGTAATTATTAAAAAAAATTATTAATCATTTAAAAAAAATATGATACAAAAAATATAAATATGACTAAAAACATAAATATAAAAATTAAATTTCTAAAAAAAATGTTTGAAAAATGAAACACAATAGTTTTGCATTTCTGACCAACTTTTCTCTCCCCTTTGAGCCTGGCCTTCTCCGTCAACTGCGAAATGGAGCCACCGAAGGACCAACCACCATCCTCCGCTTATCCTCCCTCTGGTTCCTGTAACAACTGCGGCGGACCAACAATTTCCGAGCCGGCACCTCAAGCTTCATTACCCGATATGTCACCGCCACCAAACTACCGCCCGATCCGAGCTCCGGCTATCAATGTCCCCCACAACCCTCAGGCGATCATCCTCTCCCCCGTTCCTCATGCCGAGAAAGTCCCCGTCGTCACTCCGCCGTATCAATTCCAACGTCCCGTCAAGAGAATCCACTCCCCAGATGATATTCGCCGCTTCCAGGAATCAGCCTCTTTCAAGAACTTCTTAGGATTCGTAGTCTCTCTATCGGAATCGATCGACGGACACAAAATCGCAGATCCTTGCCATGTTTCACCCACCGTCGCCACCATAGTCTCAATCCTCGAGACCTTGTTGCGATGGATCGACGAGATCCCTCCTGTTCCAATGTCCTCTCGATACGGTAACATCTCGTTTAGGTCATGGCACGATCGCCTCGCTGAGAAAGGCGAATCGCTTGTCCATGAGTTTCTCCCCGATGAGTTCAAAGAATCCACGATCGAGATCGTTCCTTACTTGTTCGATAGCTTCGGAAACGCAAGCAGAATCGATTACGGAACAGGGCACGAGACGAACTTCGCGGCGTGGCTGTATTGCTTAGCGAAGATGGGGATCATCAAGGAAGAAGATTACCATGCTGTGGTGGCTAGGGTTTTTGTGAAGTATCTTGAATTGATGCGAAAGTTGCAGATGGTTTATTGCTTAGAGCCTGCTGGTTCTCATGGAGTATGGGGACTTGATGATTACCATTTCTTGCCCTTTATATTTGGGAGCTCTCAGTTGATTGATCATAAGTATATGAAGCCCAAATCCATTCATAACGATGATATCTTGGACAATTTCTCTAGTGAGTATATGTACTTGTCTTGTATTGGGTTTGTGAAGAAGGTGAAGAAAGGGTTGTTTGCTGAGCACTCCCCGTTGCTTGATGATATAAGCGGTGTACCCAACTGGAAGAAAGTGAATAGCGGCTTGCTTAAGATGTACAAAGTTGATGTGCTCCAGAAGGTTCCCATTATGCAGCATTTCCTCTTTGGCTGGCTTATCAAATGGTATGACTCTTCTTTCGTTTTATCTCGTTTTTTAAGCATAGTAACCTCTGGCTGTATAATGTGGTTTGTGGATTGGGTTTTGTATCACGGGACTGATTGATATCTAGAACTAAAGGAGATATAGTTTGGTGATCTTTTGTATCAATGTGTTTGACGGGAAGCAGTAACTTCTTGATTGTTACAAACCTGTTACTGTTAGTTAGAGAAACTTGTAGTTTACAGATGAAGTTACATTATCTATTGACGCTTGACATTATCAGACATGAACTTAACTGAGACGGCTTGTTCTTTGCCACTCAGAGTCATACCTAACTTCTCTAATTGAGTCATTAGGTTCTTGGAATGTAATTAATTTAATTGCTCAAAACTGGGAGGAGTGAATTACTTTAGCATAATACATTGGAGCAGGGACGTCGATTTCTACTTGGAGAGATGGCTTATAATGTAATAGAGACACGTTTTTGCTTTTGCATGTATCGGATAGCTAGATGAGATAGATAGGAACCTTTAATAGCTTATACTATCTTTCGTATTGTATCCTTTGGGTTTGATACTTCAACTTGTTTTTTATTTGTTTTTTGGTGATTCCAGTCCCATCTGACTTTTACTTTGAAAGTCTCAGTAGCAGAGTAAATGACAAATACAAAATCCGTGACACAGGGTAGAAATTCTTCTTAAGCCTATTCACCGAAACCAAAGGACCTTAAAACACACAAATCACCGAGCTGAAGAAACATTAGTTTTAAACTTTAAATTTTCTCTGCAGAATGTTCAATCTAACAACAGCTACCATATTTTGTGTGTTTTCCATTTATAAAAAGGAAAGTTCCAACTACCGGTAACAAACATTAAACAGGGAAATATGCACGGGTTGCTACTTGGTACCATGATTAAACCATGATTAACTCCAGTCTTTTAAGTTGGGTTCTTAGCTTCGGCTAAGAGACGGTTCTTAATTTTTCTTAGATTTTAACTAAAAAAAGCTAAGAACCGTCTCTTAAATACAAGATATAAGAGCCATTTCTTAGCCGAAAAATGTAAAAAAAAAAAAAAAAAAAAATTTATCAAATCATGAGTTAAGAACCCCGGCTAAGAGACCGGGTATGCTCTAAATTTGAACGATGTTTGTGGTTGCCAAATAAAAAAAGCTGTTTCACGTTAAATAAGTAATTGTATTCATAGCCTAATGGTGATTGTTTTCCACATGAGTCCATTTCTGTCCCCATAACTAATCTATTACCCAGTTTACCCAACATTCCGTCCTTTAGGCCTTCTGAAAGTTCTCTATAGGCCCGTTTGAGACCGGTGTCATTGGTTCCATAGCCCATTTGCTGATTCAAAAAGATCAGCAATCGAAGATTTATGGTTAGAAGGATTTAGGGATTGGGTTTATAATATTTTATCTCTTAAATTTATTATTTTAGTTATTCGATTTTAAAAATAAACATTTTTCTGCAATATTTTGGAGATTTTATTTATTTATATTATTTACATAGTTTAAATTGTTATTCAGATAAAAAATACTTCCTCCGTTTCAATTTAATTATTATTGTAGATAAAAATTTTCGTTTCAAAATAAATGTCGTATTAATTCTTCTATTCATATTTTTCTTTATCTATTTAGAATTCATCATATTTTTGATATTCTAGAAAATAATATAGCTCAAATAAATAGTGACTATCATTAAAAAAATAATTTTAATGCAAAATTTATTAATAAAATTCTCAACTTTAGTTTTTTATTAGTTAAAATATGGTTAGGTGTATAGGTAATTGTGTTTTTATTTTAAAAATATATAAAATCATATATTTTCTTAAACTGTGTGGATAAACCTAGAACAACACAACTAAAATGAAACGGAAATAGTATAAAACTTTCTAGATATCAGAACTCTGAGTATCTGAATTGCTACGGAATGGATAAAATGATTTGTGTTCATTAAATCAAATGGAACGGATCATGAATGCTTCCAAAAACTAGACAATCAATTTTTTTTCCACCCTTTATCTAATAAAAAACTTTATTTTCACCTCTAGATGTTTACATTCGCGGAAGCAGTCAATAAGTCAACGTCGGCAGAGACCCAACGATAGCATCTATATACACGTGTCATTATTTTCATCCGGAAGTAACTCTCTGTTCTCTGGATTGAAGTGCCACCACACACATTTTAACAGTTATGCGTGTAAGAGCATCATTAACCTCAAGACCCATTAAAAATTTCTTAATTTTTTTAATAGTAAATAGGAGTTAAGAGACTCCGTTAGGAGACGGTAACATTTATGTGCTCCAATTCAAGTCTGTTAATTAAAAGTTCTTAAGAAAAAATTATTAAACATTTTTTTTAAATAAAATTTATTTATTAAATAAAACATAGTAAAAGATAACTTTTTAAACATTGATTTTTTAAAAAAAAACATAAAAACAAAAATTAGTAAAATAAACGAGAATAATTTGAAAGAAGCATCCGAGCTCAGTTGTAGTCTTCATCACGTCCAAATTTACGCCATATATGTTCAACCAAATCAGCTTCCAGTTGTTGATGCATTTGTCTATCACGAATTCTAGTTCAAACACCCATCATATTGGCGATATTTGAAGGGATATCTATAGAATACATGAGATCCACATGTGAACTTCCGGTGTCTTCTCCTTGTTGGAAATCTGAAACATCAAATTGAATGTA
Organism: Brassica oleracea var. oleracea; assembly: GCF_000695525.1. Taxonomy (NCBI): domain Eukaryota; kingdom Viridiplantae; phylum Streptophyta; class Magnoliopsida; order Brassicales; family Brassicaceae; genus Brassica; species Brassica oleracea. The sequence continues at coordinate 25,965,361 of NC_027756.1, forward strand.
TCTATCTCGTTCGTCTTCTACTATCATATTATGGAGTATGATACATGCTCTCATAATCTTCCCAATTTTGACTTTATCCCAAAAAAAGTGATGGATTTTTAACAATGGCAAAGCGAGCTTGCAAGACTCCAAAAGCACGCTCGACATCTTTTCGGACAGCTTCTTGACGTTGAGCAAATAAAACTGCTTTCGGCCCTTGTGGTATTGGAATAGATTGGATAAAAGTTGCCCATTTTGGGTAAATATCATCAGTGAGATAGTAAGCCAAATGATACTCTCTTCCATTGACGGAGTAAGTGACTTGCGGAGCTTGACCATTTATTATGTCATCAAAAACAGGTGAGCGATCAAGAACATTGATATCATTTAAGGTACCTGGAGGTCCAAAAAATGCATGCCATATCCAGAGATCATATGAAGCAACCGTCTCTAAAACGATTGTTGGTTTACCCGAACCACGAGAATATTGCCATTTCCAAGCGGTGGGATAATTCTTCCACTCCCAATGCATACAATCAATGCTTCCTATCATCCCGGGAAATCCGCGTTGCTCTCCAATATCAAGTAGACGTTGGAGATCAACCGGTGCTGGTCTTCTTAGGTACTCATAGCCGAAAAAATAAATTATTCCTTCCACAAAATTCTCCAAACATGACCGAGTTGTAGTTTCACCGAGCCGGAGGTATTCGTCGACCGTGTCAGCCGCACTACCATATGCCATGACACGAATGACTTCTGTACACTTTTGAAGTGGTGAAAGACTTGCTCTTCCAAGAGCATTTTTCTTTTGGCGAAAGAAGTGAAATTCGTTGGAGAGTCGATCAACAATGTGCATGAACAATGTCTTGTTCATTCTAAAACGCCATTGGAAATAATTTTCAGGATACGTTGGAGTTTCACTGAAATAATCATTCCATAAACGAACATGGTCTTCTTCACGATTTCTTTCGATATAAGCTCGTTTTTTTTTCTTTGTTTCCTTGCTTCTTCTTGATGACCAATGGTAAAATTCTCAAAGGTTTGATCAAAATATTGATCAAATGTATCATCAATTGATTCTTCAAAAGTGTTTTGAGAAGAAGATGCCATATTTTTTTTTTGAATGATGTTGGTGTGGTGAGAAGAGAGAATATGACTTTGTGATCGAACAATGATCTTTGTTTGGTGATACAAGAAAGATTGAATACAAATGATGATACAAGATTAAACGATGAGAAAGAGAGAAGGTTGAATACAAAAAAGAGAGAAGGTTGAATACTTTATACTGGTTGATGATACAAGTCTCGTGAAACTGATGATGATACAAGATTATGACATACAAAAGCATTCAAGACTCTACACAAGACTTTCTTTCAGTCCGTGACATACAATAATTTCTTTCAGTCCGGGACATACACAAGCATACAAGACTCTACACAAGCATACAAGACTCTAGACAAAAGCATACAAGACCCTTTCAGACCGTGACATACTACACATGCCTACAAGACTCTAGACAGAACCAGACAAGACTCTTTTAGTCCGTGATTCCTCATCTGCTCTCTCGCCTGCATTAGTGAAGCCTCACCTACTCTCTCGCCTGCAGTATGAAAAAACAATAAGGTGAGAAATTTTATATGACAAGAACTACAGAGAGAAGAACATTTTAAACCAGAACCTGAGCCATAATAAGAGAAGGACATTTTAAATAGAACATTTAAAACATAAACTTCATTAATTCCTTAAAACCATAAGAAGAACAACACGTCAGAAAACAGAACAAGCATACAAGACAACCATAAAAGCAGAACAAGAACATTCCAACCTTAAAAACAGAACAAGAACATTCCAACCTTAACAGCATAACAACTCAGACTTAAAAGCGAGACTTAAACTAAGTAGACAAGAGCTCAGTAATTAGCTTCTTCTTGAGGACTTCTTCGTAGTCAGCTAATGGTTCTTTTTTGGTAATTAGGCTGTCAAGAAGACTCATGTTCGACAGCCTCTCTTTCATCGCTAAGTCCTTCTGTTTTATGGACCACATACTCTCAAACTCAGCCACTGACTTCTCCTTAACACGACGAGCCTTTGCTGCCTTCACACCTATGGGGCGATCGGTTTCAAGAGCTTGAGGGCCTGATGACTGTGCAACGTACTCACCCTTCCTTTTCTTAGAGTTTCCTTTGTTTTTAGCGGTAGATAGGTCACACCACTTCTGATCATTTCGGAGCTCCTTCCAAGCATGTTCGAGGTTGAATTTCTTCTTATGATTGTTGTAGAAGATTTCATGGGCTCGTTTCAAAACATCATTCTCATTTTGCCCGCTAGTTTTCTCTCGAGTTGCGGCTTCAAACGGGCCACAAAACTTGCAGACGAGGTCGTTCATCTTGTGCCATCTTTGCTTACAGTGACTGGCCTCTCTCATTTTGCAGCCACCCACCTTCGGACTTGCAGCAAACTAGGCTGCAATCCGTTTCCAGAATGCGCCTGATCTTTGCTCGTTGCCAACGACAAGATCCTTGCTGGTGTTTAACCACGAGCGGATGAGGACAGTATCATCCGTTGGAGTCCACTTCCGTCGTTCTGTACGCTCTGGAGGAGTGTCTTGACTGAAGTTTGAATCTTTTGTACCTTGAGTTCCTTGAAAAAGAACTTGTGATGAAGATAGTTCCACATTATCTTCTACGTAAGCAAAGGGAATATTTCGTTGACTACTGAGTAGTTCAATAAAGTTTGAATGCTGCCTATATGGATTGGAATCCATATCCGAAGAGAGAAGCTTAGAAGAGAGAAATAAAAGAAGAACAAAGATGAGAATAAGAGAAAAGAAGAACACAAATTGGAATCTGTTAAAGAAAGAGGAGAAGGAAAGTGTTTTTAAGAGTGAATAGAAAGACAAACGCATTGATCACGATGGTGTTGTGTTAGGTAATAAATTTATTATCTAACCATTACACAACCATAATCAATTGCTGCCATACACAACACCTTCGATTTGTAACACGTTCAATAAACACTTCCTTCGTTCTCTATCTAACCATTACACAGCCATAATCAATTTATTACCTAAAACAACCATTACACAACCATTAGACAACCATTTATTACCGACGATGTCCCACCCATTAACCATTAACACTTTCGTAATCGATTTCAAACACATTCAACACACTACAACTTTGTTCTCTATCTAACTATTACACAACCATAAAACATTTATTACCAACGCTTCAATTGATTGCAAGCAAGAATCAAAATCAATATCAATCGCAACAAAATCGAAAACAATGCTTTATTGAACAGATAAAAGCAAAAACGTTTTACCTCTGAGGCTGAATCGTACGCGTTTTGTATGACGAACCAGGATCATGCCTCTTCGTCCATCCATCTAAAGACAACAAAGACAGAAAAAATTCAAAATATCTGAGCATTTTATATCTTAAGATTCACGCATAAGAAGAAGGATAACAATCTAAAGACATGCATAATTGAAAGATTGAAAATTAATAACAAATTAACAAAACCTTGCCTTTCGATTTGACTGACCATCAACCGTCGGCGTTTTCTTCGTCTCGGAGAGCCACCAGAAGAGAACACTCGCCGTTTACCTTCCTCGAGGCCAGCCACTGATAGAGAGGTCTTCGTTTCATTCGCCGACAAGATCCACTGAAGAGAGAGAGGTCGCCGTTTTTCCTTCCTCAACGAGATCCACCGAACAGATAGGACGCAGTTTTCCTTCGTCGAGGAGATCTACCGATAGAGAGGTTGTCGTTTCCTTCGTCGACGACACCCACCGAGACATCGCCGTGTCGTCAAAGATAGCCACCGAGAAGGACAGAAATCGACCTTTCGTTGCGGAGAGGAGAGAAACAAAAGAGAGAAAGAGACGACACCGACCCTCTGCCCAATAGCCTAATGACACGTGTCTTTTAAGATCCGTGTCTTTGTTCTCTTAATTAAAAGACGCGCTTTCTTTATTTGTCTTTTTTCTTTTCTTTTAATCTAAAATTATGCTAACAAACCCCCCTAAAATACCCTGTTAATGATGCTCTTATACCCAATTTCCAGGGCACCTATATACATCGTTATCATTTTTTTTAAATCATCTTTATTAGTTTAAATTAATAATTCTCGTGCATTGTCCCAAGTAGGCCTGACACTTTTATCCAAGATCCTGATTCGATCCGACATTCGATCTGGATCCGATCCGAAAATCCGGATATCCGGAGGAGCCGAATCCGGATCCAGATAGTAAAATGTTGGATCTGTCAAAGGCGCATCCGGATCCAGATATCTTGATTTTTTAGTCCGGATATCTGGATCCGTAAGTTTTATTAATAACTATTTCAAAAATAGTAATATATATATATATATATATATATAAACTAATTTTATTTAACATATTTTCATTTTTATGACAGTATATGTAAATTTTTGTAATATTATACATAGAAATAATTAAAAAAATATATATTTTTATTTTAAATTATTGTTTATATTTTATATATATTAATATTATTTTATTTATTTATTTTAAGGATCCAAATCCAAATCCGGATATACGCCGGATATTACAATTTTTTTAAGGATATCCGACACCCGGATATCCGAGAACCCCGGATCCGGCTAAGGATAGTAAAATTATGGAACCGCCAGATAAGGATCCGGATCCGAATACCTTAAAATTGTCCGGATATCCGATCCGTCACAGGCCTAGTCCCAAGATATGGGCAAATGCTGGGAAGGGACAAAAGGGTAAAAAAAAATATATTCTGGACCACATGTATTTTTGTTTAAAAATTAAAAAAGAAAAATCAAAAATAGGAGAAAAAGACTAAGTAACCAAGAAATTTCAACTTATTTACAAACCCAACCACCGAAACCCATTAACCCGACCCGACCCAACTTCAAAACCCTAAATTCCCAATTTCATCTTTCCCCACTCACGATTTCAAACTCTGTCTCCCATAACCACCACGATTTCAAACTCTCTCCCATAACCACCACGATTTCAAACTCTCATCTCTAATCAAACTCAGATTCAAGCACAATCATCTCAAAACAACAATCCCCATCTTCAATTTTGTGTGTGAAATGTCGCCAAAAACTCGGCTCGCCGAGAAGAAAGAAAAAGCAGGAGCATCGGAGAAGAAGAAGAACGCCGGCATGAAAAAAGAAGAAGCGGCAGCGAAAAGGAGAGCCGCCGTTAAGAAAATGAGAGATGCGGCGAAGAGGAGTAAGACCACATAGAAGAAGAGGAAGCGAGACAGTTGTCTGGACGGTGGGTCCTCGTCGAATCCAACCAAGAGGGCTCGGAACCTTGTGAGAGAAACCGCAGCATCTCCACCGGAACATCAAGGCGTTCAATCCTCCACACCAGCAGCAGAATTGCCTTCTCAGGGCGATAGCGAGGGTACACCACGCCCAGTACTTCCGAGTCAGCCACAAAAATCGCCAACACCAACTCATGCAGCGAGTGAGGCTGAGAATCGAGTAACCTCAGGCTCTTCCACAAAGAGTCCTTCACATCGTGTAGACGAGCTGAACGGTGAGGAGATTGGATCTAACAACAGAGATTCAAACGCACCTGAGGTTCCCGTTGATAATGATGCGCCAAGAACGGTAAACAAGTCAATTAAAAATGGTTTTAGAATTATTTATGATAGGGTTGAACTAAGAAATATGTAGTAATTATATAAGTAATGTAACTAGTACAACTAAAAGAATGAAACTAGTTCAACTGGTAATAATATGTTGTAAACAGAATCAATGGAACTAGTATAACTAGTAGAACCACACTTCTTATAAACAATATAACTGGTACAACTATCAAAAGTATAATTAGTTTAACTAATACACCTAAGTATTGAATAACTAGTACAACTAAAAGAATGAAACTAGTTCAACTGGTAATAATATGTTCTAAAACAGAATCAATGGAACTAGTATAACTAGTACAACCAAACTTCTTATAATTAATATAACTGGTATAACTATGAAAAATATAATTAGTCTAACTAATACAACTGAGTATTAAATTACTAGTACAACTAAAAGAGTGAAAATAGTGCAACTGGTAATAATATGTTGTACACAAATTCAAGATAACTAGTAAAACTACTTTTTTTATAAGTAATATAACTGGTACAACTACCCTTCTTATTCGTAGTCTGACTGGTATAACTAGAGAAATATTTTTTATAACTGTTTTATGAGATGGTGTTGTTGTTGTATAACTAGGCTTGCTGGTAGAACTAGTAATGTCATTTTTAATAAATTAGTGTAACTGGTACAACTAAGTGATTTTGTGTTGTATAACTCAGCTATGTATTCAGTGTATTTTGTTTGTGTTTTTCAGGTTGAGAGGGATGATATGACCGTAGAAGCAGACAGACCTGCTGGTTTTTTCTTCAAACCGAGCGACTTTGGAAAGGGTTGCAAGCTCTCCTCAAGGTGCATGCAACACAAATTTCTGAAGACGATTGATAAGTTTGAGGCCTTAGAGAAGAGTTGGTTTCAAAATCATCCTCGGTTCAAGCATATATTCCACATGGATTGTACCTCAGCAAGAAAAGTGATGGGATTGTGGATGTTGCTACTTCGTACTTTGCATACAGGAAAGGGTCGACAAGCTTGGTTTGGGGTAAACGGTGTTCCAATTAGATACTCCATCAGGGAACATAGCCTCTTCTCTGGTTTATACTGCCACTCATATCCAGAAAACTATCCGAGCATAGGGAGCATGAAGTTTGCGAGAAAGCAAGGTGAAGAAGACAAAGGATGGGAAGTAAAAGGGTCTGCAAGTGACAGAAGCGGATGTCAAAGAGAAACTTCAGAAGATGAAGTTTGATGGTAGTGGAGATCGTCTGAGGATGGCGGTTCTTTACTTTCTGGCTAGAGTTTTAAGAGGAAGGTCAAAATCATGATACTTCATTGAGTATTTCATTCTCCAAGTAGTAGAAGATCTGGAGTTTTGCACCGAATTTCCATGGGGCCGTTACACATTTGATGATTGCATGAAGGAGATTTTTCATGTGAGGGATCATTTTCGTGATGGGATCCCAGAGAAGGCACAGTGGGTATTTCCTGGGTTTATCAACCCTTTGGAGGTATATGAATTGTATTTTTCATAAGCATATTTGTTATAATATAACTAATAAATGATGTGCAGATATTAGCATTTGAATGTATCTCTGTCCTGAGGGAAAGATTCAGAGAGCATGTTCCAAACTGTCTTGATGGTTGTCCAAGAATGTGCAAATGAGAGTTCAAGAGGACCAGAACAACAGGATTTCCACTTGACATGATTTATCCAACGCTAGGAAACACAAAGGTAAAAGCTTATAATTTTTTAAGTGTTTTTATTTCATTTTCTTCAAAGTTCAAAGTTAATTAAATGTGTAATTTGTTGTTGGTCATATTTCAGGAGATTATCAGTATTTTGGAACCAAAAGGATATGAAGCAAACCTTTTGTATGAAATAATGGATGAAGGGACTTATGAAGACTTGGAGCTGTTAGATGATTCGGATACGCCAGACATAGCTGCTGACAGTTGGAACAAGATCCTACTAGAACCAGGGAGTAAAATTTTATGGCCGGATCTATTCGAGATGGATGTGAGAACCCGAAAGCAACAAGAGCAAGCAGGAGGCGAGGAAGGAGGTGAGGCAGGGGGCGAGGCAGGAGTTGAGGCAGGGGGCAAGGCAGGGGGCGAGGCAGGTCGTGAGAATTTAAGAGAATTAGAGTTGAAGTTGAAAAAAAGAATGGACGATGGATTTGCATTGAGAGAAGAAACAATTCGTCTTCTAGCAGCAAGAGTAAAGGACTTGGAACAAGACAAGATTCAGAGAGAATGTTGGTCAATCCAGTTTGGTGAAGCTGAAACCGGATATGCTTCAGGAGGCAGAAGAAGAGATAAGGATGGTGATGAAGAGGCTGAGATGCATGGCGATAAGGAGGGTGATGAAGAGGCTGAGAAGCAGGGCTTGGATGATAATGAGGCTGATAAGGAGGGCGAGGACAATGGTGACAAGGATGGTGATGAGGCAGAGGCTGAGAAGGATGGTGAGAAACAGATTGAGGCAGAGGCTGAGAAGGATGGTGAGAAATATGGTGAGAAATAGATCGAGGCAGAGGCTGAGAAGTTGATGCAAGGTAAGTCATGACAACATATAAGTTCAAATTATATTTTTAATGATGATGATCTAAGTCAGGATGTATTTTTGTTCAATGTAGATACTAAAGAGAGATTTGATGATGATGGAGATGAGCAATCTACACTTCAAATTATGACAGACACTGCAGAGAGATTTGAGATGGCTGCTGCGGAAAAAGCTGCTGCGGACAAGACATATGAGGTTGTAGATGATGATGATGCTGTGGAGAAGGAAGGTGAGGTTAGAGTTGATGATGCTTTAGAGAAGGAAGGTGAGGTTGGAGTTGATGACGCTTTAGAGGAGGCAGCTTCGGTTGGAGTTGATGACGCTTTAGAGAACGCAGCTTCGGTTGCAGATTCACATGATGCTGCTAAGATGCCAAAGAGGGTGCCCAAGCGTTCTCATTTGTTGAGGTCTCTTTTTACGCCAAACTGATTTGGCGAAGTGCTGAACTATGTTGTTGTTTTCGGAACCTGTATGTGCTTGTTTTAAAACCTAAATCCAAACTTGTATGTGTGTGTTTTAAAACCTAAAACTTGTATGTGTGTGTGTTTTAAAGCTTAAATCCAAACTTGTATGTGTGTAATTGATTTGGTGGTTGAACATGTTGCATTTACAGGCGGGAAACTAGAACAAGTAAAACTGCATCAACTTGCCAAAAAATATAAAATTAGTACAACTAGAAAAACTAGTACAACTAGTGTTGAATTAAAACGTGTAGGACTTATCTGGGAATCCACTTATTTGAAACACATTATGCACACAAAGTTGTATTAGTTTTTTAGTTATACTAGTTTCTACAAAGTTGTACTAGTTTATTAGTTATACTGGCTTGCACAAAGTTGTACTAGTTATTTAGTTATACTAGTTTATACAGAGTTGTACTTTGTCAGTGAAACCTGAAAATATTAGTTGTACCAAAGAAAAAATACCATTATCTAAGTTGTACCATTTACTTATGTTTACATTTGTTTGCCCGGATACAATGAAATCATCACTATTGTTAAAATACTTGTCACATATGTTTTACAAAAAATATGTGGACAAACAAGTAAACAAACCTTAAAAGTATAAGGTAGATCAAGCAAACTTTTGTGATGGAGTTAGAAATCCAAAAAAAAAAAAAGTCCAATACAAAACACAAAGAAACCTATCCAAACACTTAAAAATTAGACTATTTGATTGTTTTATTAATATGGAAAGCCCAAAAGAATATTTAAATTTCATAACATGCATAGTTGTACTAGTAACCCCATGTTCGGAAACGCGCTAGGCGCTAGTCGGGCGGTCGGGTTGGGCCTAGCGCCTAAAGAAAAAATCGGGGACTAATCGGAAATTATGCGGAGCGGAATTTTTAGATGGTTTACTATGTTATAAAACATGTTAATCTTTAATTGTGTATAACATTAATACATTTTCATGTTTAAGATTGTATAAAACAAATAGAATATATAAACTTAATATAGTGTAATTTTCATCAAAATTATGAATAAAAATGATATTTATAAAATTTTAGATCAAATAAACAAATAAAAATATTATTAAAATAAAAAAAAATAAAAAAAAATAAAATAATAATAAAAAATTTAAAAAATAGATTAGGCGGCCGCCTAGGCGGCTAGGCGGTCATTTAGGCGGTCTAGGCGGAAAAAAATCATATCCGACTTTTTAAACCGATTTGGCATAAATCGGGGCGGAAGAGTGACGCGTAGCGCCTAGGCGGCTAGGCGGTCATTTAGGCGGTCTAGGCGGAAAAAAATCATATCCGACTTTTTAAACCGATTTGGCATAAATCGGGGCGGAAGAGTGACGCGTAGCGCCTAGGCGGCTAGTCGGCCGATTTTTAGAACAAGGGTTATACCAGTAGAACCTATTTTAGTAAACTAGACATAGTTGTACTAGTTATACCAGTCGAACCTATTTTAGTTTTGCTAGTTGTACCAGTATGATAACACAGAAATATGAGTGTTATGTTTTATGAAGTTTTACCATGTTGCACATGTATTACCTGATTGAAACAACACAACACATAAATAAATTCTACAACACATAAATAAGTTCCACAACAAATAAGAAAGTTCCATAACAAGTTAACAAGTAAGACTCATTCATCATTTTTTCGTTACCACTTCCTTCGTTGTCACCTCCCTCGTCCCCATTTCCCTCGCTGCCACTGCTGTCACTGCCACTGCTGTCACTGCCACTGCCACTGCCATCACTCCCACTTTCTTCGTTTTCACCAATCAATGGTGGAAACTTCTTCTTTCTCTTCCTCCGATATTCTCCGGCAGACGTGAATCTAGTAACTTGTAGTCTTCCTTTTGTTTTCTCCACATACGGAGGGAAGACAACCTGAGATCGGATTTCCTCAGGAATTTCAGAACTTTTCCATGTTGGATGATGAGGCACTGGATATATTGTCCTGTAATATGCCAACGTCCACTGTTCCATTCAGTAATACTTAGAACAATAATGTTCAGCCATTTCTCCACGCGCCATGATGGCAGCAAGTGCATGCACACAAGGATACCGATCAATATCAAAATACCTACAATAGCATGTTATGTTGCTCAAATCAACCAAATAACCATGACCATCCTCGTCAAGCACATTGTAGTGACCTTCAAATGCAATATCCATGGATCGCCAATGAGTAAACCTCGTGTACTTTCTTGACGATGCTTTGGTTTCTATCAGTACAAAATACAAGCAGAGGATCATCTAGTATCAAAGTTTTTAATATAGTCAGAAACCACTCCCAGCTTGCATTTTTCTCACCATCTACTACCGCAAAAGCAAGGGGATAATGATGATGATCTGGATCCTGAGCAGTGGCAATGAGAAGCACTCCTTTGTACACACCCTTCAGGTGAGTTCCATCCATTATTATCACTTGCCTCATCGCCTTGAACCCTTCGATGCAAGCTCCGAGCGCAAAGAACATAGAGCGCAAAGAACATAATGCAAGCTCCGAGCGCAAAGAACATATACTTAAACTGGTTCTTCTCATCCACTTCTAATCGTGTAATGGTATCAGGATTCATCCTTTGTAACATGTACAAGTAAGATGGTAGCCTAGCAAAACTCTCCTCTGGGTTACCACGCAAATCACTCAAAGCTTTATTTTTTCCTATCAAAGCCGTAGAATATGAAACCTTAACACCCAGTCTGTTCTTCACCAAATCTATGAGAGTCTTTGGATTCGGAGTCTTGTATTTGCCGGAATAATCAGAGTGCACCACTGATGCGACCAAGCTTGGTGTGCCTCTTTTCTTCTTCTTC
>NC_027756.1:25976800-25977253 GCF_000695525.1 Brassica oleracea var. oleracea
AGTTCTTCAGCTTTGCAGCTCGTAAATACCATCTGCATCCAGCCCCATGACATTTCAATATGTAAACCCGAGGATTCGACTTCTTTATATCAACCTCAAAACAATTGGAATGCACACCTTTGTCCACTAAATCCCTCACTTCTTCTCTAGTCGCAAATTCTTGATGCAAACTCATATCAATGCCATCATCCCACTCTGAATTGACAACAGGAGGTTCAACTGCTGTAACAGCCAGCAACTCCTCTCTATCATCCATTTCATCACCCTATTCACTGACTTTCTCATGCTCAAACTCATCCTCCTGAATATGAGGAATAATTTCCAACTCTCCAACTCCAACCATGCCATCATTAGCTCTGGCATCATTCAGATTTTCCTCATTCATAGAAAACATCTCGTTACTCTGATTTTCTGAGACGATTTCCTTAAGCTCCACATGCAAGACACTAAGTC
>NC_027756.1:25977477-25979257 GCF_000695525.1 Brassica oleracea var. oleracea
GACTAGTTTACATGTAACAGTAGTTATCAGTTATACTAGTAAGACCAGTTATACTATGTCAACTTTGCACATGACTACTATAAGTTATACGAGTGGTACCAATACGATATATTCAATGTGTTACTCCAAGTTGTACCAGGTTTACTAGTGGTGTGTTTCGTATGAACAATATTAGTAATACTAGTTCTGCCAGTTTTACTACATTCCATTTTACTAGAGTTGTACTTGTTGTACCATAGACAAAAAACGATTTATTCTACAATATCATGCTTCATACTTTAACCAAATTATATTAAACTTTATAATCTGACTCATATGGTTGACACACATTTTATATGACTAAACTGAAACAAACAACAATAAAAAGAGAGAGAAACATAAGAGAAAGAGAAGGAGAGAGTTTACACTTATCAACCGATTTCAGAACTAAGGACGACGTACATGACCTGTTTCACGGCGTCCTAACCTGTCGAAAGCCCCCAAGAAACAGAGGTGAAGGTTTGTGGATGAAGAGTTGAAGAAGAAAGCTTTTGTTGGTGAGGAAAATGAATTTTCGTGGTAGTTGAGTATGGTTGTAGGAGAAATGAAGAAGAAGAAGGATTAATGCATCTGTGGGACCCAGGCGAGAGAGAAGGGTTTGGATGTGAGATCCGAAGGCCAAGATTGAAACAAAGACATAAGATCCGACGGCTTAAGGGTGAGTTTCATTAATGGCATTCTTGTAAATATTGATCACTTTTCTTCTAATGATCTGACGGCTCACGTTATATCACATAGAATTCTGATGGACTAAAATCTGAAATGGACCAAAAGGCCAAAAATAAGTCTCACACATCCAAAAAAAATCTGTATGGACCAAGTGATTGTAAACTACCATTTTACCCTTAATGAATGAATAATATGAACCATTGGATTCTATTATCTTTCTATAAATCAGAACCGTCGGATTAAGAGAAGAAAAGATGAATGTTATATTTACAAAAATGCCATTAATGAAACTCCAACCAGAGCCATTGATCATCTTTTCTATGTTTTAATCTTGGCCACACGTTTTCACAGATCTCTCATTCTCTATCCTCTCCCCCCTCTTTAATCTGGCGTATAATAACTCAGAGCCACACGATTTTCATTATTTCATTCTCTCATTCGACTAGGTACAACTAGTATAACTCATACAACTATACATGTTAAAAAATAATAGAACTGGTACAACTGGTATATAAATGTTATAATTCATGTACAATTTGCAGCTACTATAATTAACTCAACTATTAAATCATTTTTAACATATGATGATAAAATTTCATCTATTTTTTCTGAGGTTCTTCAATTATTGTTAAATTATTAAATTACACTATCAATTTTATATAAGATACCTTATACTTTTAAGGTTTGTTAATTAGATTGACCATATTATTATGAAAAATAAACATCAAAAATATATTTACAAAGTTATAATGTGAATATTTTGGTACAACTCCTAAAACTAAACATATAAAAAATTTGGTATATTTTTTTATTATATATTAGTTTACATGATCTACCTTATACTTTTAAGGTTTATTAACTTGTTTGTCTACATAATTTATGGAAACACATACATGAAATGTACTTAAACAGTTATGAAATGTATTTACCAGACTAGTAATACTGATATAACTAGTACAACTACTCAGGTTCTGAAATTTAAATATTCCTTCGAGTATGTCATATGAAAAAAATCAATAAAGTGGCTAAATTGTAAAGTATTTATAAAGGTTCCTTATGATATTTCATGGGG
>NC_027756.1:25979521-25985299 GCF_000695525.1 Brassica oleracea var. oleracea
ATTATAAAATAGAATTAAATAATAAACTGAGTGAAATGTACGAATTTGCAAACATAAGAATCAAAAACTATTTGAAATCAAATTTGTAGATACAACAAACATATGTATATCATATTTTATATCAAAATATGTAAGTTTCACCATGTTCTTTTTGTGTATGTGATTACAATTGCTCTATTTCTAGCACAAATGGTAAAATAAATCATTATCAAAACAAATATTATATAAACAAACTATTAACATATTTTGACACATCCACTAAGGACAGGTGGTAAGATCACCTTGCAGTCGATCAAAAAGGTGCATCTACAAGAAGTTCACAGCTGGTCTCGGCGTGACAGGATGAGGCTGATCTACTTGTGTGTGATAATGAGTGTGGTGATGGGGAGAGATGAGAAGGTGAACATCCCTCATATGTACATCAAGCTGGTGATACTGATATAACTAGTACAACTATTCAGGTTCTGAAATTGATATATTCCATTGGATATTCTATATGGAAAAACAATTAGCTGGCCAATTTGGTAAGTATTTAGATAGGTTCCTTTTTATTTGTGATATTTTTTTGTTTTTTTTTTGCAGTTTTTACATCATTTCATAAGTTTGCATGATTTACCTTATTCTTGTAAGGTTTGTTAACTTCTTTGTCCATATAATTTTTGGAAAACATACATGAAATGTATTTTAACAAAATTGATGATTTCATTTTATTGGGGCAAAGACATGTATACATAAAGAAGTGGTACAACTAGTTTTTTCGATTTCAATGTCAAAGTACAACTATGTACAAACTGGTACAACTATGTACAAACCAATACAATTCAATTACTAGTACAACTATGTTATTTCATCTTGTATTGTGCATCATGTTTTAAACGTGTATCATATTTTAAAAATTATGGTTGAACTACATGTGAAGATAATTTTTTTCCGTAAATAGTATAACTAGTACAACTGGTACAATTGGTAAACAAGAACTATCCAAATAAATATTAACAAAAATAACTTTAAACATATTTCGACAAATCCATATAGTGGAAGATTATACCAATTTTTTCATTGGTTCTACATCATCCTCTTCTATAACATCATTCACATGCTGAAAACAAAAAGCTAATATACCATATTAAATGTAAAGTTATACTAGTTATACACGTTCTAATTATATTAGTCATACTAGCTAAATTTGTTGTAGTTGTATTAGTTATTCACGTTCTAGTTGTACTAGTAATACTATGTGTTTTTCATTGTCGGAAATTTTGTACATTGAACACGAGATTCAATTTTATATAAGAGAAAATGGATTGAGAAAGATGGAGAATTGATCGATTTGGGATAAGAATGAAATTTCATAAAGTTTGAAGAATTTTTCGATTTTGATTTGGATAATGAGATGAAGCAATTTTGATAAAAAAAATTTAAAATTAAAATCTGGTTCTTAGCATTATGAATCAGGATTGATTATGGAATAGATGAAATTGAGTAACACAAGAGGAATCAGGTGGATGTTACATGATTTTAGTTTGATTTTGAAAAAATAGTAATGAAAGATGAAGGTGAAAATCGTGAGAGGGAGGATGTTTGAGAAACAGAGATTTGGGGATTTAGGGATCCGAATTGAGTAGGATCGGGTTAGTGGGCTAGGATAGTGTGTGGTTGGGTTAGTAAATAAGTAGAACTTTCTAGGCTTCATGGTCTTTTCCTCCTATTTTTGATTTAATTTTAATTCATTTTTAAAATAAAAAGGCAAGAGGTCCATATGAGATTATTTTGACCCCTTGTGGTCCATTACAGCATTTGTTCCAATGGTAAAGAAAAGAATCCTTTTATTCTTACGGACTTTAATCTACTATGGGACAAAAGAATGAAAAAAAATCTGGCACCACCTAAAGTAATCTCCCATAAAACAAGGGAGTGGTTAATGACAATTTTCCCCATTAATGAGATCAATATGAATCATTGGATCAGAATTGGAACAAATATTGTAATGGACCACAGGGGGTCAAAATAATCTCATATGGACCTCTTGCCTTTTTATTTTAAAAATGAATTAAAATTAAATCAAAAATAGGAGGAAAAGACCATGAAGCTGTGGTCCATTACAATATTTGTTCCAATTCTGATCCAATGATTCATATTGATCTCATTAATGGGGAAAATTGTCATTAACCACTCCCTTGTTTTATGGGAGATTACTTTAGGTGGTGCAAGATTTTTTTTCATTCTTTTGTCCCATAGTAGATTAAAGTCCCAAGATAAGTAAGAATAAAAGGATTCTTTTCTTTTCTGTTTTTGGTTGGAGAGAATTACATAAAAGTTTTGGCAGATTCTCTCATCAGAGATTGGGTTCTAGTTATGAGGTACGGACTCATGTAAAAAGGGTTACTCTTTTGCTTGCTTATTGAGGAGTTAAAAAGTGAAAAAGAAAAACTGTTTCTTGAGGGACCCTTTTGTTGTCAAAGAATTAACTCGCTGTTCTTTTACTGTTGTTGGTTTGTTCTTGTTGTTTGGTTGTAAAAATTGTCGATGCTTTCTTTGCTTAGAGCATGATCAACCGTAAGAGTTGTAATTGGACTCTTAATAATTTTTTAATAATTAATGATAGTTAAGAGGTTGTAGTTAAGAGACACTTAATTTTTTGGCTCCAATGGTAAAAGTCTTAATTTGAGATTCTTAAGAAAAAAAATTATTAAACTAAAATTTTGAAAAGATTAAATTTATTTATTAAATAAAAAATTTTAAACATTAATTAAAAAAACACTAAAACAAAGATTAGTAAAATAAACGGGAATAATTTGAAAAAAACATCTGAGTTCAATTGTTGTCTTCATCACGTCCGAATTTATCCTACATATGTTCAACCAAATCAGCTTTTAGTTGTTCATGCATTGGTTTGTCACGAATTCTAGTTCGAGCATCCATAATATTGGCGATATTTGTAGGCATACCCGTATCAAATTCGAGATCGACATGTGAACTTCCGGAGTCTTCTCCTTGTAGGAACTCTGTAACATTATATAGAGTGTATCCATCTCGTTCGTCTTCTATTATCATGTTATGGAGTATGATACATGCTCTCATAATCCTCCCAATTTTGACTTTATCCCAAAAAAGTGCCAGATTTTTAACAATGGCAAAGCGAGCTTGCAAGACTCCAAACGCACGTTCGACATCTTTTCGGACAGCTTCTTGGTGTTGAGCAAATAAAACCGCTTTCGGCCCTTGTGGCATTGAAATTGATTGGATAAAAGTTACCCATTTCGGATAAATACCGTCGGTGAGATAGTAAGTCATATGATACTCTCTTCCATTGACATAGAAGGTCACTTGCGGAGCTTCACCTTTTATTATGTCATCAAAAACAAGTGAGCGATCAAGAACATTGATATCATTTAGGGTACCTGGAGGTCCAAAAAATGCATATCATATCCATAGATCATACGATGCAACCGCCTCCAAACGATTTTGGGTTTTCCCGAACCACGAGAATACTGACCTTTCCAAATGGTGGGACAATTCTTCCACTCCCAATGCATACAATCGATGCTTCCTATCATCCCGAGAAATCTACGATGCTCACCAACATCAAGTAGACGTTGAAGATCAGCCGGTGTAGGTCTTCTTAGGTACTCATCGCCGAATAAATATATTATTCCATCGACAAAATTTTCCAAACATGATCGAGTTGTACTTGAACCGAGTCGGAGGTATTCGTCAACCGTATCAGCCGCAGTACCATATGCCAAGCAACGAATGGCTGCTGTACACCTTTGAAGAGGAGAGAGACTAATCCTTCCCCGACAATCTTTCTTTTGTCGAAAGAATTCAACTTCATTGGAGAGTCGATCAACAATATGAACGAACAAATGCTTGTTCATCCTAAAACGTTGTCGGAATAGATTATGAGGATATGTTGGAGTTTCGCTGAAATAGTCATTCCATAAATGTTGATCGCCTTCTTCACGAATTCTTTCAATGTAAACTCGTTTTTTTCTTTTTTTCTTTTCTTTTTCTTGATTACTAGAATTAATGGTAAAATTCTCGAAGGACTGGTCAAATGTTTCTTCTAACATATTAATCAAAATATTGATCAAATGTTTCTTCAACATATTGATTATCCAATCCCTCAAAAGGATTTTGAGAAGAAGATGCCATATCGAAAAAACAAGAGTTGTGTTTTTTTTTGTGAAAACAAGAGGAGAAGAAGAGTTGAAGCGTTGTGTGTCTTGAATGAGAGAAGAAGAGAAGAAGAGTGGTGTGTCTTGAATGAGAGAAGAAGAGAAGAACAGTTGTGTGTTGTACAATGAGAAGTTCACCTTAATTTATAGAAGAGTACTTAACATACTACCAAACATACAAAGAGTCTTGTGAATACAGAAATAGACAAGAGTAGTCTCATGACTACACACACAGACACAATCAAACCACAGTCTCGTGACTCATGACAGACACAAACATACAAGTCTCGTGACAGACACAAACATACAAGTCTCGTGACTCCAATACAAAAGTAGTCCCATGACTACACAAAGCAACAAGCGTCTCGTGACTACAATGCAAACCCATGACTCTCACCTTCTTCTCTTCCTCTTCGTACTCTTAGAGGATTGTCCTTCTTCTACCTTGATACCCCGTCTCAGCTTCTTCTCTTCCTCATGCATCCTGTGCAACATTCTTCTGAACTCAGGTTCAATGTCATCTTCTGATTCCTCCATCCTAATCAAATAGCCCATATTCCTCCTGTATTCTTCGCATGATAACTCCACCATATCTTCTTCATCTTCATCTGATATCTCCACCACTTGTACTTCAGTTGGTGTGATCTCCGCAACATCATCATCCGTAACTTCTGGTTGGAGAGGTGGTATGATTCCACTTGCTGAGAGGCCACAAACAATCGGTTTTTTTGCTTCCATTACTGGATGTGTCTGACTTGTTCTCCTGAAAAGCAAAATATGAAAACAGAAACGCAGAAACGCATTAGAAATGCATAAAGACTACTAATATTACACATCAACTTATAATTGAAAGCAAGATTGATAACATTGATCACAAATGTTGGGGTCGAAAACGGTTACGACGAAGTTAACGTCCAAATCCCCTAAGAAGAAAAACGTAGAAACCTTCTTCGACAAATACTTTTTCGAAATAGATTCTTTTTTACGAAAAGTTTTGCGGAGGAAACGCGAGTCATCGGACAAGAGCCCGAAAAGGATCGTTACGCAGTGACCGAACACGTGCTCCGCTCGGTCGCTACGTAGCGACCGAGTTCGAGCCAAGGCTCGGTCGCTACGTAGCTACCGAACGTCCATTCCGCTCGGTCGCTACGTAGCAACCGAGCTTGAACCGGAGCTCGGTCGCTACGTAGCGACCGAGCGTTCGCTCTGAAGTTCGGTCGCTACATAGCGATCGAGCGCCCGGTTGCTACGTAGCGACCGAGCGCCCGGTTGCTACGTAGCGACCGAGCGCCCGGTTGCTACGTAGCGACCGAGCTCTTCCGAAACGTCGATACGACATTAGTCCATGCGTTCTCGTCTACCCTTCGATGATATCTCCCGAAGACCGTAGCGAACCCATTTCACGATTCCCGGCATTCTAAGTTATCGATCAAACTTTACCGTAAAAACCGCGGAAAGTTCGTTCTTTATCGAAAGAGGCTGTAATAAACGCTTCGAGTCGGAAGACGGCCCAAAGGGACCAAAGACATGACTTGAGACCCAACTTACAATTTCTTAACCAACAGCCCGTAAGCCGCATGATGGTTTACGCTTGGTTCGC
>NC_027756.1:25985845-25986138 GCF_000695525.1 Brassica oleracea var. oleracea
GCAAATTTCGGTTCCCACAGTTTGGCGCTAGAAGGAGGGGGGTACGGATCAATCTAACTCTCAACCACATCACACTCAACCAAACATGTCAACTGACGACACGGATAACGTGCAGACTCCTCTTAACGGAGGCAGAGGCACTGATCTCCACAATCCCGCAGCGGACGTATCTGTGGCCAACGAACCAGCCAACGCCGTGGCGCTCAAGGAGTTTAAAAAGATGTTCGCCACCTACGAAAAAAGGTCGGAAGAACAGGATAAGCTCGTGAGCACCTTGACCAAACAAGTTGAAT
>NC_027756.1:25986284-25986982 GCF_000695525.1 Brassica oleracea var. oleracea
CTGAAAGCCCTCCGCCTCCCGCGAAGATTTCGGAGGACAACGGAGTCGAGCAAGTCGACCTGTATCCTAGCGAAGTCTCCAAAAATACTGATGAGGACGTCGACAGACATCCAAGGAGGATCAGAAGCCGATTCACTCGGGAAAGCTCTCCGTTCGACAAACCAATGACAGAAGAGGAGGAAATCCTCTATTGGAACGAACAAGAAGAGCTGGCTGAAAAGCAAACCGAGCTCACTCGCAGTAAACACCGAAAAGCTCGGAAATCTGCTAACGAGAAGTCGGATATACGCGATCTTCGCGACTATATCACCAAATCCATCACGCTACCAGCGCGGCCCCCGAGATCGACAGGCTGCTGGAAGGGGCTCGGAAGACCCCTTTCACCGCTCGCATCTCAGATACGAGGGTATCCGATCCAGGAAAAATCAAAGTACCGAAGTATGATGGTACGACCGATGCGAGAGCGCACCTTCAGGCTTTCCACATCATGATAGGAAGAGCGAGGCTGAAGGACGACGAAAGAGACGCCGGCTACTGCCGCCTGTTTGTCGAGAATCTAGAAAGAGCAGCCCTCGAATGGTTCGCGCGCCTTAAGCAAAATTCTATCGGAAGTTTCCGACAGCTCGCATCGGAATTTCTCAAGCAATACTCTATGTTCATAGATAGAGAAACTTCCGATGTCAATCTCTGGAGTCTGT
>NC_027756.1:25987036-25988754 GCF_000695525.1 Brassica oleracea var. oleracea
GTCCAAGAGTTCATCAGCCGATTCAAGTTGGTAATGTCTAGGGTCAGCAGGATAAGCGAAAAGGTGGCCATCGATGCGCTCAGAAAGGCGCTCTGGTACAAGTCGAAATTCAGAAAATGGATATCCCTCGAAAAACCGCAGACAATCCAAGACGCACTCCACAAGGCGACAGACTTCATCATGATCGAGGAAGAAACGAAAAATCTTATCGCAAAAACATAATTCGGCGAGATCATCCTCGAAAGATGTAGACCCAAAAACAAGGAAAAAGAACCCTCGTAACGACAAGTATGACCATCACGAGGGGGAAGAACTCCAAGGAGCACACAATTACGAGATCGGCTCAGACCAGGGCCGAACCACGGGAAATACGTGGACTCGCAATCAAGGATATGATGAAAACACCTTCTGCGAGTTCCACCTGTCCCGAGGACACTCCACGACTAACTGCAAGGTCCTGGGAGCAAGGCTGGCCGCGAAGCTTCTAGCCGGAGAATTGTCGGAAGTGACCAGTGTGAAAGATCTCATCCTCGAGACCGATCGGCCCCCGAAGCCGGACAGAAATCTTCCCGCGGAGAGATCTCCTCAAAGAAACCAATCTGGGGATAAACGCGCAGGAGGCCAGATGACAAAGGGAATGATAACAATCGTTGTAGAGTCAACATGATCATCGGAGGATCGCAATTCTGCAACGATACGGTTTTGGCCATCAAGGCTTACCAGCGGAAGGGGGAGTCAAGCGCAAACTGGCCTACATGGTCTCCTACCCGAGATGATCAGAACTGCTCAATCACCTTCACAAAGGAGGAAGCCGGCGGGATCGATCAACCTCACTGCGATCCGCTCGTCATAGACCTCGTCATACGAGATCTGGAAGTCGGAAGAGTCCTCATTGACACGGGAAGCAAGGTCAATGTAATCTTCCGCAACACTCTCAATTGGATGAGCATCGAACTCGGAGAAGTAACTCCAACTCCGAAACCGCTCATAGTTTTTTCAGGCAAAGTATCGATGAACCTCGGATCGATTCAGCTACCAGTCATGGCCAAGGAGATCACAAAAATCATCGAGTTCGAGGTAGTCGATCATCCTGCCATCTACAACGTGATCATGGGAACCCCATGGCTCAACGCTATGCAAGCCGTTCCATCGACGTACCACCTGGGCGTCAAATTCCCGACCCCAGACGGGGTCGCAGCTATCTGGGGATGTCAGAAACAGTCGCGACTGTGCTTCCTCGCGGAACAGAAGTTAAGACAGATGACGACCTCTGTAACGGCAAATTGCAAACGCACGAAGATTGATAAATCTTCGACCAACAACGTTTTGAGAAAAGACGATTTAACATCGTCTGCAGACGCAGACGCTTCGGGTGTCGAAACTCAACATGAGTCCGAAGCCGACACTTCAACCCAACCGGAACATCCGGAAGAGAACACTGACCCAGCCACGATCATCACGATCAAGGCGGTCAGCACGGCGACAACCACCGAGTGAAAACGCTCGCGGCATAAAACAGAACTACGAGATGGCTTGATCCTTTAAAGGGGTACGTAGGCAGCTCGACGAAAGACGAGTTAAGCTATCCCCCTCTCTAAAAAGGGGGGGGGGAGTGGGTGCGTATACTCCAAATTGTCTCAGGAAAGATGCTCGATTCGTGCCATACAAGTCGTATAAGCCGAGAACCTATCGCGGACTTTAAATCGGTACGAATCAGG
>NC_027756.1:25988973-25990300 GCF_000695525.1 Brassica oleracea var. oleracea
TGAACGCCTCAACGAAGTTAAATATGAGACGACAACTCATATTTACTTCAAACCCACTCTAAACAAAGTAACTCAAACAAACATCCATTATATAAACCGCATAGCGGTAGGGATTCAAAGCCACCAACGGTCAGTCCCAACAAAAATGGCCAAAATAGGCCCATACAAAGTTCGAAGGCCACACTCGGCCAGACATATATGAACAAAAGCCACACACGGCCGCTAAATACTAGATAAAGGAAAAAAACTCCTTCCCGTCAAAACACTCACAGATCGAAGTTAAAATTTCCGGACAAGGAAGCTCCGAATGCATCCGCAGGAAAGTTCACTTCCTCATCGTCATCGGCAAAATCAGCCGCGGTTTCTACGGTATCAGGAGAAACCGGGATGGGATCCCAGAATCCCTGAATCTTCCCATCGATCGGAGGAATGATCGTCTCAGCGTGAGCATGATCCTTCATGCCACCCTTCATTAACTCCATCTCCCTCTCGAAGACGTAGTCATCTTCCTGTGTGCTCCAAAGGCTCCCGACGGAGCCGCGACACTCATGGAAGTCGCCCAGCGAGTTGAAAGCACCTTTAAGATTCCCGTACTCAACCTGGAATTGAGAAGCGCGAGTCTTCATCACCTCGACAATTTCCCTCTTGCCCTTCTGTTCCACTCTACGAACGGCCCTGGCATGATCACGAGCGAGTTGAGCATTTCGCGCCAACATCTCGTCTCGCATGCGAGCAAGATCCTTTTCCGCCTTCTCCGCTTTAAAGCGATAGATCATGGCCTCTCTATGGCTCGCCTCAATGGTCGATCCAAGGAAGTTCAAACCCTATAAAATCGATTGACACGTTATAAGCAAAAAATAATAATAACGATCGTCAAAATTCTTAAAGTTTATAACCCGTTAATGATACGAGATTCTTCCGCGACGATTTTCGGCCTCTCTGACTCACTCGTGGCCGGAGGAGCATCAAAGCCCGACGGAAGACCAGCGAAGAAATCATCAAAGTCCTGAATAGGTACCTCACTCGTACCGCTCCCATCGCCGAAAGCAAGGTCCGGATCCCATCCTTGAAGCATGCAATCGTCCACCGAAAACTCCAGGTCGCCGAGATCAATACCTTTCCCCTTCGAAGAGTTCAGCCCCGTCACAATCGTGGGAGTGGCGTTGGGACCTTGGTTTTCAGGTTCGGAATCACTCCTTGTTTCTCCGCCCAAAGCAGGACTAGTGCGCTACGAATGCCTCGTAACAAGTAAAGAAGCCCTCCGGGGGACTACTAGCGCATTCTCCTTGACGAGGAACCCTGAATTCCACCGCGTCCGAAATATGGT
>NC_027756.1:25990384-25990687 GCF_000695525.1 Brassica oleracea var. oleracea
TGGGAGGCGTGATCGAACCGTAACACGCCACCCACCATGCCTCGTTCTCGGCTGGGTCTACCGAATGAGGAACGAATTCCATCTTCGGCACTCGAATCTCTTCAGAAATGTTCGCAGGCAAGGACCCTTTCTTCGAACTCCTCGTCTTACTCGACATCTCGTGTTTCTCTTTTTAATCAAGAAGGAAATGATAGAGAGAAAGAGAAAGAACTTTTCAAGAAAAACCTCTCTATGAGAATGAGTAAGTGTGAAGATTGTGAAGAAATTATCTCCCTTCTTATAGGCATGAGAAATTACTATTTA
>NC_027756.1:25990722-26018442 GCF_000695525.1 Brassica oleracea var. oleracea
AATCTCGTCCGAACTCGCCATACCGCGCATTGGGACCTCGCTAGAAATCCACGCTCCCAACGAGCTGGGGGGCTAACTGTTGGGGTCGAAAACAGTTACGACAAAGTTAACGTCCAAATCCCCGAAGAAGAAAAACGTAGTAACCTTCTTCAACAAATACTTTTTCGAAATAGATTCTTCTTTACGAAGTCGCTACGTAGCGATCGTGCACCCGGTCGCTACGTAGCGATCGTGCACCCGGTCGCTACGTAGCGATCGTGCACCCGGTCGCTACGTAGCGATCGTGCACCCGGTCGCTACGTAGCGATCGTGCACCCGGTCGCTACGTAGCGATCGTGCACCCGGTCGCTACGTAGCGATCGTGCACCCGGTCGCTACGTAGCGATCGTGCACCCGGTCGCTACGTAGTGATCGTGCACCCGGTCGCTACGTAGCGACCGAGCTCTTCCGAAACGTCGATACGACATTAGTCCATGCGTTCTCGTCTACTTCTCCCGAAGACCGTAGCAAACCCATTTCACGATTCCCTGCCATTCTAAGTTATCGATCAAACTTTACCGTAAAAACCGCGAAAAGTTCGTTCTTTATCGAAAGAGGCCGTAATAAACCTTCGAGTCGGAAGACGGCCCAAAGGGACCTAAGACATGACTCGAGGCCCAACTTACGATTTCTTAACCAACAGCCCGTAAGCCGCATGACGGTTTACGCTTGGTTCGCAAGGAAAGATAAATGTCAAGTTTCCGCGGATAAATACGAAATTTTGAAGATAATTACGAAAATCGGAAAAAATAGAATATCTCCATTTTTATGCTATGGCGGCTTGGAGCCAGTATATAAGGAGTCCTAGGCGAGAGGCATGGAGGGGGACTTTTTCACAGCAAACTTAGCACTTGGAGCGATTTTAGGCAATTTTCTGTTTTTGTTATTCGAGCTGCGACTCAATTAGGTTTTTGCCGTCTTAGGGTTTTAGAACTAGGAATCTCGCCGACAGCTCTCGTAGCCCAGACACTTACCTTGTTGTAAACGCTCAAACGTAGATTCGGAATAAGAACTATCTTGCTCTTTTTTTCGATTTCTTATTTTATTAATGTTCTCGTTTCGTGTTCTTATTGCTTGGCGTGTGGTATTAGCAGATATCCGGGACCTCTGGGAAATTAGGGTTCTCATACTTTCCTAATTTAAACGGAAATCGACAGTGCGAATTTCGGTTCCCACAAAAGACTACCTATATTACACATCAACTTAAAATTCAAAGCAAGATTAAATTGATAGCATTTCAGTTATCAGTTTGTTCTTAAGCGCCACTTCTAATTCACTAAGTGGCTATGTTCTTGCAAGCAAACTGTCAAGCAGTTTTTTGTTGCTAAGCTTATCCTTAAAAGCCAAGTCCTTCTCCGTGATCTCCCACATTTGCTGATACTCTTCCAGCTTCTTCACTCCTTCTCCCACTGGCCTTTTAGCCTTCGCCTTTGCTGCCTTAACACCAGTAGGCCTAGCCATTGCTTCATCCTCTCCATTCACACTCGGCATAGATGCCGATGACTGAAAAGATTGTTCTCCCCCCACCCTCTTTCTTTTAAAACCAGAGCTTTGTTGAGTACTTCCATATGTCCCACACCATTTCTGATCATTCCTGAGCTCCCTCCAGCCATGCTCCAACGAGACCTTCACCTTGTAATCGTTGAAGAATATTTCATGTGCTGCCTTTAAAACATCATCTTCACTCTGGCCACTGGTCCTCTGTTTTGTTGCAGCGTCATATGACCCCACAAACTTGCAGACACCCTCATTTATCTTCCCCACCTTTGCTTACAGTGGCTTTGCTCTCTCTTAGGCAACCCAACCACCATGGGACTTGCATTATAATAGGCGGCAATCCTCTTCCAAAAGGTTCCTGCTCTTTGCTCATTTCCAACTAATGGATCCTTGGGGGTGTTCAACCATGCACTGATGAGGACCAGGTCTTCAGCTGTTGACCACTTGACCCTCTGCTTACGGTCCTCACCACTTTGTGCATGGTAAGGAGAACCTCCAAGGTCTGGAGTTGGTGAAAAACTCATTAACTGAGTTGGGGATTCGTTGTTAGGAAGTTGACTGTTTAGTAAGTGTAAAAAGCTAGAGGACTGGCTTTGAAGAGAATCCATACCGAGAAGAAGTAGAGAACAAAGATGAAGGAGATGAAGTAGTTGGAGAAAACGATTAACAATGAAGCTTTAATAGAGGAAAGTAGATGAAGTTTTAAGGTTGCTTTTAATTGCTTTTAATTGGTTTAGGAAGTAGTTGTGTGTTATAGAAATGTTTTAGTTAAGTTTTTTAATTTCATGATTTAATGCTTCTATCTAACAAAGGACATATACATAAATGACAGACATCAAGAATGAGGACTTTTCATTATTTACATTTCAAAAAACTTTATGCAATTTCGAATTGATGACCAAAATAGAAACAGACTACACCCATAAGAAGCGATCAAGCAATTCATGTCTATTATGTCACAAGTAGATTGTACAGAAACGATTATAGATAACAAGAATGAAGAATCACTCTTACTGACATTATTTGTTTCACAAGCAAGCAAGCAAACTATAAGAAGCGATCAAGAAATTAAAAGGCTGCAAATTAATCATGTCTATTCCTATGTCTATCTACCTGTCGCAAGCATCAAACAACATCTATATCCTTACAAAAAGGCCAAAAGCTTACCAGATGTTATGGAGTTCAATGAATCTTCCTGCCGCTCCCTCTGTGATCCAGTAGAACACTCGGCACAACCTCAAAATATACACAAAAAGCATCATTTTAACCATGTTCCTCATTCAACCTCTACAAATTCAAATACACCAAAAGCTTACCCGAATCTTCTTCTGTATGATGAATCTTGTTGTGGCTCCCTGTATGATTCACGAGAACACACTTGAGAACCTGAAATACACACCAAACATCATGATTGTGTTCTACCCTGAACCTAACCAACTCAACACACATGCATGTCTATGAAAAGACCACAAATTACCTTCTCTTCTTCAACTCGGAGATACACCAAAACAGAAAAGCTGCAAGCTCTGTTTTTTTGCTCACTGATTTGGCTCACCTGAAACAAATAAATCATCAAATCAGTTCTTATTAGGGTTTCAATCCGAGGGTTTTGATGACAATGTAAGAAGAGGATAGAGGAAGAAAATGATAGATGAATAACAGAAGACGATAGATGAAGAACAAAAGACGATGGAAGAAGAAAATACCTTCGGCGATGTGGTCTGATAGGAGCTTTGCTTCGCCGGCTGCGCAAACACGGCCACAGAGGCGAAGAAGACGAAGATATCTCTCTGTAGAACCTGATTTCTAGTGAATTTCGTCTGAGAAGAAGAGATTTTTGGTGGGAAGAGAGAGAGAGAGACGAAGTCGATTCGTCGAAGAGGTGCCTCTCCCGTAGGGTTTCACGACACCCGCCTCTTACCCCTTTTCATTTTTTTTAATGGGTTTGGGCTTAAGAGCCCACGCAAGAGACGCCGTTAAACATGGTCTTAGGTGGGTCAGATCTCTCTCTCTCCTCTCCCTCTTAACTTACCCAAGCTTCTGTGGCGGATAATCCAAACGTGGAAAAAATATTTGGAGCTATAGAGATTTGTGATGAATAAAGTTTATATATATACTTTTTGATGGTTTTTGTGGGATAGAAAGTCTCTACTTTTTTTCCTTTTAGGACATGTCTTTCCATTCTAGTAATATCTATGCTTCAGAATAACTGGTTTTTGAGCTCTTCTACTCTTTTTCAGATCTCTGTTATCTGATCTTTCTACAGTGGAAGCTACTGGGTAAGAGATGTTAGTAATGATTGTACACATGCTTATGCCTCATTGGGTTTGTCATTTTGTTGATTTTTTCAGTTCTTTATTCATCTTGGTTTGTTTGGATCTTTGAGTGTTCTTTATTTATGTCTCATCTCTTGCTGGGTATGGGCCTGACCCTCCCAAAAGACCCACATGATGATTTTCCTGACACATGATCAAAACAGATGAGCTCGGCTCGTCGACTCGCGAGCCAGTAGTCGACTCGACTACGGACTACTTTTAGCCGACAGAGCGAACGACCATAAGTCTTTGGCTCGACGACTCGGTTCAGCGGCCCGACACCTCGGCCCAATCGTCGAGAAGGCCCATTAGGTCAAGTCTAATTAGGTCAACAGAAGACCGTCTATATAAAGAGGATGAGAGACAACGATGAGGGGATCCGCAAATCACAACACACTTACTTTCGGCTAGAAACTAGGGTTTTACATCTTATTCTCGCCGACTTGTATTCTCCGGCAAATTAGCTTTCGCCGGTTCATTTCCTTGTTTTCCCCTCCTTGTAACACGACTGAGCGTTCACTTGATCTAATAAAACACGCCTTTGTCTCGACCCACCGACGAGAACTCGTCCTTTTCTCTTAACTAGTTTATCGACAGTCTCGGTTCAAACAGTTGGCGCCCACCGTGGGGCAGACAGAGTAGCATCAGCAAAAGATCATGGCTCGATCTGATTGACCGTTCGACGACGAGTCACCTACGACTGAAGGCTCTCCGACAGCAGCGGCCTTCAAAGACACCATACTCGAGAGGATGGCGCAGCAAGACGCCGTCCAGAAGGCGACGAACGAGCAGCTCGCCGTCATCGCCGCCATCTTGGCTCCTTTGGCCGGAAACTCAGGAGATCCAGCCTCGACGGTCCGAAAACAGCTATTCGACACTTACCGAACAGCCGGCGCAGAAAACACGACGAACACAAACGCCGCCCAGGTTCAAACACCCGGTGGCGTAGATCTCGTTACCATCTGGGAACTCGCTGAGCTTAAGCAGTTGTTCCTGGACATGAAAGACCGAATGCTTGAAGGACCTACTTCAGCGCCGTTGATTGAACGCGTCCTCGCCGAAACCCTAAAAACCCCCTTTTCCCGGTGAATCACCGACGTACGGTACCGACCAGCCGAGAAAATCTGCCTTCCGACTTTTGCCGGAAAGGCAGACCCGACTAACCATATCACCGCATTCAACATGGCGATTGGTCGAACTAACTTTTCTGATGAGGAAAGAGACGCTGGCTATTGTCGGCTCTTCTTCGAGAGTCTTCAAGGACCAGCCCTTGGATGGTTCACTGGATTGGAACGAGACTCCATCAATGACTTTCACGACCTAACGTCTGCATTCCTCAAGCAGTACATCATGTTTACGAGACAAGGAGCGACCCTATCCGACCTTTGGAACCTATCTCAGGGAGCGGACAAAAGCCTCTGCGACTTCATGGAGAAGTTCAAAGCTGTCGCTTCGAAGGTACATATCCCAGACAGCATCGCCGTTGACGCGTTGATGGATACTCTCTACTTCAAGTCCTTGTTTCGCGAGGATCTCTACAGACACCCTACCAAGTCTCTTCAAGATGCTACCGCGAGGTCGAACAACTTCATCCGAATGGAAGAAGACACAGCAGCGATACTCAAGAAAATGAATGCGGCCGCAGAACCGACGACTGCTCCAAAAGCTCCTGAGGCACGCCAAGAACCCCGACAGCACGCCACAGGCAGCAAATCTAATCAGCAGAAAAACTTCGTCTATGTCGTCGAAGATAAAAACCCACCCCCAGGATCGACTGTCGTTGTGCGCGAGAAAGGTTGGAACGTCTGGGAGAACGACGAGAAGCCGCAAACTTCTTTGTCGCCTTCAACTTCGAATCCTGGCACGACCGAGCCAAACCTGTGGTGCAGTTACCATAAGTCCAAGGAACACGACACAAGAAACAGCAGGCATCTGGTCGATGCCCTTTTCTCATCTTACGAAAACGGAATAGCCAACGTCGAGCTCCCCAAACCTAGGCAAAACAACACCAAGAGCTGGAGCAAAAACAAAGAAAAGAAGGCTCAGAAAAGTCAAGACAAGGCCGGAGCCCGACCCAAACGCGCAGAAGATAACAAGAAAGAAGAGCAAGACGAAGACGAGGGCGAAGCACAAGTCGAAGAAGAGCAACCTCGTAATCGTCGACGCATCCAAGTTATCCTCGCACGACCAAGTTCCTCCTCGGATGAAGAAGAGGACAGAAAAGTCCGTGATTTGCACGAACGCTCCAATAAGCGACCAAGTGAAAACGGCAGACCGGAAGAGTCGAATGACTTGAGAAACAAGCTCAGGCGACAGGCGCAGACAATCGACCGTGTGCACGACTCTAAAAACGATCTTCGTTCAATCATCGAAGAGTCCAAGGCTAAAAGAGTCAAGGACCCCAGTGTTCAACCACAGCTCATGCCTCGAGTCCTCGACCTTCGTGATCAGCTAAACTCGAAATCAGAAGACCTTAGGATCAAGCTCAACCGACCTAAACGTTCCAACTTACGACGAAAGTTGGAGGAAATGAAAGCTAGGAAAGGCTATAAACATGAGCCAATCATCGAGGACTCGCCTAGAGACCTGAGGGTCCAACTGCAAAATAGACGGATCGAGCGCGCTCCCTTCTTAAATGTAATTATGGGAGGCTCGCCTCCTTGCGGCGACTCGGTTCGATCGATCAAGGACCATCGACGACAGGCAATAACCTCAAAGAAATGGCCATCGAAACCTGAGAATGATCTCTCGATCACTTTCTCACATGACGATGCCATCGGCGTCCATCTACCTCATAACGACCCCCTACTCATCGAAGTAGGAAATGCAAAGTGTGACGTCGCCAAAGTTCTGGTCGATACTGGCAGTTCGGTTGATCTGATCTTTCGCGATACACTTGATAAGATGGGAGTCGACCTGCGCGATATGAAACCATCATCTCACTCCCTTACGGGATTCAACAGAGCTTCTGAGACGATGATCGGAACAATCAAGCTTCCGGTCTACGCATGCGGAGTAACACGCACGGTCAAGTAATCCGCTATCCGAATAAAGGCTCCATATAACGCGTGTCAATCAAGGCAATATCATCGACGTATCATCAGTGCGTGAAGTTTCCTGGACTGAACGGTCAAATACAGACTCTTCGCGGGGATCAGCAGGCCGCCCGTGACCTACTGATTGCAACAGTGAAGATGCAACAATCGACTCCTCGCATCAACGCAATAGCAAAGCAAATCCAACTTCAAAAAGGCGAGATTCTAGAAGTGACAATCGACAACTCCGACCAAAGAAAAATAGTCCGAGTCAGCGCTTTCCTCTCCGACGAGATGCAACGCATGATCATCAACTTCCTGAAGCAGAACACATCAACATTCGCTTGGACAACGTCAAGTATGAAGGGAATAAGTCCCGCCATAACATCCCACGAGTTGTATGTGGATCCAACCATCAAGCCTATTCGCCAAAAGAGACGCAAGCTTGGCCCTGAATGAAGCAAGGCTGTCAACGAAGAAGTCGATCGACTACTCGCAGCCGGTTCAATCGCCGAGGTGCGATACCCGGAGTGGTTGGCTAACCTGGTCGTCGTCAAGAAGAAGAACGAAAAGGGGCGTGTCTGCATCGAGTTCACCGATCTGAACAAGGCTTGCCCCAAAGATAGTTACCCGCTTCCGCATATCGATGGATTAGTCGAATCGACTGCCGGAAACGAGCTCTTGACCTTCATGGACGCATTCTCGGGTTACAATCAGATCATGATGCACCCAGACGATCGAGAGAAGACAGCATTCATCACCGATAGAGGGACGTACTGCTACAAAGTGATGCCATTCGGTCTTAAGAATGCCGGTGCGACCTATCAACGACTCGTCAATCGAATGTTCGCCGACAAACTGGGGAACACAATGGAGGTCTACATTGACGACATGCTGGTTAAGTCACTCCGCGCGGCAGATCATCTAAATCATTTAAAAGAGTGCTTTAAAATGCTGAATGAGTACGAAATGAAACTCAATCCTGCAAAATGCACCTTCGGCGTCACTTCAGGCGAGTTCTTGGGATACATTGTCACCCAGCGAGGGATCGAGGCGAATCCTAAGCAGATCACCGCCATACTTGACCTTCCCAGCCCAAAAAACAGCAGAGAGGTTCAGCGGCTCACGGGGAGGATTGCAGCATTGAACCGCTTCATCTCGAGGTCCACGGATAAATGCCTCCCCTTTTACGAGTTACTGCATGGAAACAAGCGTTTCGTCTGGGACAGAAGTGCTAAGAGGCGTTCGGACAACTCAAACA
This sequence comes from Brassica oleracea var. oleracea, assembly GCF_000695525.1. Lineage (NCBI taxonomy): Eukaryota > Viridiplantae > Streptophyta > Magnoliopsida > Brassicales > Brassicaceae > Brassica > Brassica oleracea. The sequence goes on from NC_027756.1 coordinate 25,998,870, forward strand.
GTATCTTACGACTCCTCCCGTGCTATCGAAACCAGAAGCCGGTAATACACTCTCCTTTTAAATCGCAGTATCCTCCACCGCGGTCAGCAGCTTCCTCATCCGAGAGGATCGAGGAGAGCAAAAGCCTCTCTTCTACACGAGCAAGCGGATGACCGACCCAGAAACACGATTCCCCACCCTCGAGAAGATGGCTCTTGCAATTATCACGTCAGCGAGGAAGCTGCGTCCTTACTTCCAATCGCATACGATCGAAGTACTAACAAATCAACCGCTCTGCACAGTAATGCAAAACACCAACCAGTCCGGACGATTATCAAAGTGGGCTATCGAGCTCAGCGAGCATGACATTGTGTTCAAAAATCGAACAGCAGCAAAATCCCAAGTCCTCGTTGACTTCCTGATCGAGCTCGCACCAGAGCTAGAGCAAGACCTAATCCTACCATGCCAGAATTGGATACTTCACGTCGATGGATCGTCAACAAACAAAGGATCAGGAGCAGGAGTCCAACTGCAGTCTCCAACAGGCGAGCTAATCAGACAGTCGTTCAGTTTCGGCTTCACCGCTTCAAACAATGAAGCGGAATACGAGTCATTGATCGCAGGATTACGACTCGCTAAGGCAGTCAAGGCAAAACGCCTCAGTGCATATTGCGACTCACAACTCGTTACCAGTCAGTTTAGCGGCGACTACGAAGCTCGTAATAAATGAATGGACGTGTACCTTAAAGTCGTTCACACACTCGCTAAGGACTTTGAATTCTTCGAACTCACCAAAGTCCCCATAGGAGAGAACGTGTGCGCCGACGCCTTCGCTGCCTTGGGTAGCAGGCTGCGCGATCAGGTGAAACGGACCATCCCCATCCACAAGATCGACAAATCAAGCATTGAGCTCCCGCCTAGCGAAGCGACCGTCGTAGCACCCATAACCGAAGCCATCCCCATGGACGAGGACCCCGCAGCGGAACAAGTTGAAGCTACCGACTGGAGGACAAAATCCATCAACTATCTGGTCGATGGAAAGCTACCTCCCGATAAATGGATTGCAAGACGACTCAAGACAAGAAGTGCCCACTACGTCGTCTTGGATGGAGAACTCCATCGATGGACCACAACCAAAGTACTCTTGAAGTGCATCAACGGCGAAGAAACGCATCTTGTCATGGCCGAAACGCATGAAGGCGCTGCAGGAAATCACTACGGAGGTCGAGCACTAGCTTTAAAAGTCAAAAGCCTCGGCTTTTACTGGCCAACAATGAACGCAGATTGCGAGGCATACGCTCAAAGATGTGACCAATGCCAGTGACACGCTTCGACAATCCATTCCCCGACAGAGCTGCTACGGACGATGACGGCACCATACCCTTTTATGCGATGGGGAATGGACATAATCGGCCCTATGCCAAGCTCTCGACAGAAACGCTTCGTCCTAGTGCTAACTGACTACTTCACAAAGTGGATCGAGGCGGAAGCTTTCGCCAGCATAATAGAAAAAGAAATTCAACGGTTCGTGTGGAAAAACATCATCTGTCGCCACGGCCTACCTTAGGAAATAGTGACTGACAATGGCACCCAATTCATATCGAACAAGTTTCAAGAGTTCTGTGAAAGATGGAGAATCCGACTCAACACATCGAGTCCGCGGTACCCGCAGAGCAACAGTCAAGCTGAGGCATCTAACAAGATCATAATCGACGGGTTAAAGAAACGCCTCGAATTGAAAAAAGGATGCTGGGCCGATGAACTCGACGGTGTTCTTTGGTCTCATAGAACGACTCCTCGAGGAGCAACGAAATCAACTCCTTTCTCAATGGCCCACGGAGTCGAAGCTATGGCTCCCGCCAAAGTGAACGTAACCAGTCTACGTCGGTCAAAAATGCCACAGGACGTTGAGCTTAACAGCGACATGCTGCTAGATGCTTTGGACGCTATCGTAGAACGACGCGACCAAGCCTTGTTCCGCATCCAGAACTATCAGCATCAGATCGAGAGCTACTACAACAAGAAGGTCAAGTCTCGACCTCTCGAACTGGGCGATATTGTACTCCTCAAAGTGTTCGAAAACACTAAGGAGCTGAACGCATGCAAGCTTGGAACTAACTGGGAAGGACCGTACTAGATCGCCCAAATCATTAAACCAGGAGTCTATCGACTCGAGACATCAACAGGCGAACCTGTTCCCAGAGCATGGAACTCCATGCATCTCCGAAGATACTACTCTTGAAAAACGTATCTAACGATCGAGCAACTGCCAGTTTTGCTCGATCAGACCTCAAAACCAACGAGTGAATGACAATCAGTCACTTTCACTCGCAAAAAAAAAACGAGTGAATGCGCATCAACTGCCACTTTCGCTCACCAAAAAGGATTTACGAGTGGCTTGATCCTCTCCCAGAGGTACGTAGGCAGCCTTAACCGGTCCAGCTATAACAAAAAAAAATCAAAACAGATTCCCTCAACAAGAGGAAGCACGAATCATTTTGGTGATGCTTACGCACGAGCATGACCCTGTCTCTCGGACGAACGTACTAGCACTCGTGCCCACTAACGAGCAAGTCCTGATCAAAAACTTATATTCTAGGTTTAGATTGAGATCGGTTGAGAACCGCTGTCGCTCGAAAAACAAACGATTATCTTCGAAATCGGAAATTTTAACTTTTCGATGACTCGAACTGATGGCACAACGCGTCAAAACTCGATAAACCATCTGATCAGCCTTGAGTGTTACTTCGAGACGCCGACCATATTGCTAGATTAAAATCGCCAAAATCTAAAGTCAGAAACAAAATTCGACGACTCGTCGGAAGACCTTTGGCAGTTCCGAGTCCAAGAAGCCTCATTTCACGACTAAGGCAAACTTCGTTGAAAAATTTCTAAGTCCAAAAATAGTCATAAGGCTTACTGAAGGTTCAAAACAAAAAAAAACAAAGCCCCAAAACAAAGAGGTTCGGAGTTACAACAACAAAAGACCTCGAAGGGACAAAAGACAAAACAACTAAGAAAGATTACAACAAACATAAAGAGTCAGCCCTCGACACGGCCAGGGTCGTCCACTGAATGTCGAGGAACCGGATCAAGAGCATTCTCGACAACTCCCGCGTCGGAAATGGGTGGGTCAGCCTCCAGTGACCTGCTTTCAGGTTCCTCGGGGACTTCGGCAATCGCGTCCTCGCTCCCTCGCTCCCCCCTCTCAACTGATGATGCATTCGAATCTTCCCCTACTCCGGGAGGTGCTCCCTCGCTGGGCTCGTTCTGGCCACTTCTTTCGATCGAAGAATCAGACAACTCGACCAGGTCATCAAGACCGGGTCTCGTTTCTCTTCCTTCGGCGGGGAGGACCGGATCTGCGTCACCAGGACCGACCTATCGAGCTGGTGCTTCTTCATTAACAAAAGAGCTTTCTCCTAAGGGAGCTGAACCAGGATCACTCGAAGGAAGTACGGGAGGAACTGTCGATCCCTCGACCAACGGAACCGCCGACCTCTCAGCTGACGGCTCGCCTTGTGAGCTGGTTGGAGTCTGAAGGATAGCAGCGGTTTCGGCATCGATCAAACCAGCATTCGACCCATACAGATCGATCGCCGCCAGGACGTTCTCGTTGGGGAACTTAGACGCTAGAGCGAGAGGAGACAGGCAGAGATACTCTTCAGGAATTTCACCCACATCAAGGCGAGCGGCTTTTTCACCATACTCTTTTTCCTGCCCGGCGAACAGATCGATCGACTCCTGAGGGATGTCGATCCCATTCTCCTTAAGCGCCTGAAGACATTTCTTCGTCCCGAATGCTTGACTGTAGATACACCTCGCGGTGTCGAAATCTTGACAACGAGCCTCCCGCTCGCGAATGTTGTTGAAGCGCCTATTGCACTTCACGACCATCTCAATCTGGACGCGGACCCTCTCAAGGGTAACCTCGTAGCTTCGGGAGTCCCTCAACCGTTTAATCTCCTTCAGATGCATTAAGGCCGTAGCAGCCTTCTCCTTCTCCCAAGCGGCCTTCTCTTCCTCAAGAGAGGCATTCTCTCGCTCAAGAACTCTGATCTTCTCGCCAGCAGTCTTGAATTTGCCCTTCAGCTCTCCAAACTTCTCCGTGAACTTCGCCTTATGGGCCTTCTTCTCTGCGAGTAGTCGACTCTGCTCTGCCTCAGCCTTCTCGATCACTGCTTTGAACTCACTCGTTTTACGGTTAAGAGCTGAGTCCTTCACTCGCACGAGCCTTTCAGCGTTCTTCAACTTGGAGATAGTTTCTTTCAAGGCAGTGTCGTACAGCTCAACGACGTAATTCACGCTACCATCACTCTGCGTAAACAAAGATTGAGAGTCAGGACCAGAAGCATTAAAAAGACAGAAGGAGGAAAGCAACCCTTACCAGAACCTTGGTCATTGCCGCATCGACATAAGCGTCCTTGAAGATAAGCTCTTTAACCGGCGGCATATCTTTCGCACCGCCTCGGATTTGGCAAACTAACTGGGCGCATTCCTTCGGGCGTAGGCGAGCGGTGTGTCACCGTCGTATTTGAACCCCACGTAATCAAGGAACTTGACGGGACCTTTCTTTCGAGTAGAGCTGCCTCCGGGAGCCGACGGCGTAGAGCGAGAAGTGGTGGCAGTGATCGATTGAGAAACTCATGCTTCGCGCCTCCCTTCGGGTGTCTTAGAATGGTCTCGACCGTCGGAACCTCGATCAACAGATGGTTCCCTTCTCCCCCTTTCCAAGGGAACGACCAGAAAACTGCTCAACTCGTCATCAGTCAAAGCCGCGTTACCACAACTCGACTCTTCTTGAACCACGAGCTCTCGATTCTCTGCCCCGACACTTGGCACCGGGTCCTTTTCAGCAGGCTTCTTCTTCTTATCCTTCTTCTTCTTTTTTGGGGAGGTTCATCCTGATGAACCTCGGCAGCAATTTCCGATGAACCCCCCTGAACCACAGTGATAGATGCGTCAGGAGCCGGTCTCTTCTTTCCTTTCTTCTTAGTACGCGCCGACTCGTCAACTTCTGGCACCAAACTTTCCCTTGAAGGTTCGGAACCGACAGGGTCAGGAACCGGCGATGGTCGAATGACCGCAGGAGGAGACTCCCTGCGATCAACTCCGTCAGGAGTCCTCGACGGCACGTCACTAGACGAGCCACTAAGTCTTTTCTCGATGATTGCACTCAAGTCTGGAAGGGCCTTCATCTCTTTTGCGGTGGTGATTTTTCTCTGTTTCACTCTCGTGAATAACGAAAACCGACGTTTGCGACCAGTCACTAGTGACAAAAGATCAGATCTCCAATCCTCTGCGAAAGATCGACAAGTAAGAACGATGAAATAACAAAGAAACGCGAGTGAAATAAGAGAAAACTCACTTCGCGAGATCCTGTCGATGACTCGCCGAATCCTTTCCACAGTAATGTTATCCCAACTTTCTTGAGCGAGTAGTGCGACAGCCCGAACGTTCTCTATAAATTCTTCGGGATAAGCCGCCGTATCCGGATGATCAACTGCATTCAAAAGAAAACTAGTAAGATCAGGGAAGCAATCAATCGCGAGTTATCAGCAACAATCTACCAAGTTCAGAGTTCCATAAAAAAAGAAAGGTGTCGCCGGGCGGCTCCTCGAAAGCAAACTCATCTGACTTGATGTAGAAATAAAAACGCTGCCAGTTGTTCGTCCTGTTTGGATGCCCGACGATAACGTTGTAGTTCGGCCTCATTTGGATCGAGTACAACCCTTCCCCCCCATCGACTTAAGATACGTCAACTCCTCGAAGGCTCGAACATTCATCGACATGTCGATCTCCGCCGCCATCACAAACAATGCTACCGGGAGACGAAACGAACCATTTAAGAACTGACTTATCGCCGCATCACGACGCCTCACGTAAGACGTGACGAGCCTAGGGATCGGGAACCAAAGCCTTGTCTCATTCTGAAAATAGGATTCATAAACACATTGGAATCCCACCGGGGGTGACCATGGCCTCTGGGTCTTAGTTGGAATCAGAAAAGTCACCCCGACTCCAACACACTCCCTTAACAGAATCTTCACGCTGCTTGGAGTCGAACGAGTCGCCTCAACATTCTTCCACGATTGTCCCTCCACGACCGGAGGACGTAACAGCCCCAGTGCCAACGCCGGGAGATCTTCGAAAATCCCCTCAGGATGATAGCAGCATGGAACAAAATCAGGAGGAGAAATCTCTCCGTCATGGGCTCCACCTCGACCATCTCTCGCACAATCTTGCGCGACCGACTCAACGGTCGCCCTTTCCTCGCGAATTAGGCGCGCCGACTCGGCGACCAGAACCCGCTGGGACGCATCCATATTCGTCGTGTCCATCATGGCCTCACGATGTATCACCTCAAAATCAGAAGGCGGGGTCGAGTCGACGACTCGTACGGCAAGTCTCCGTCGCCACATCCTTCCCTTTCTGTTCCTTGGAAAGCCTACCGCACGACGACATGGCAAGTTTCTAGGAATCTATGACTAAAAAGGGGTAGAGAGAGAAGCAGAGAGGAAGAGAGAGAAAGTACCTGAGTCGGGTGAAGAATGAAGAAAATGAGAGGCGAGAGGGATATTTATAAGGAGAGACTGCGCACCCCGAGGCATCATCATTAGACGTAGATGGGCCTTTGTAGGCCCATTTAGGCGCGTGAAATTCACCGGATCTCGCGACGGTTCGACTTCTCGAGGTAAACCGGAACCGGTTTAGACCAAATCCAGCGATTGCAACCAAAGCCAAAGGAAACCGCCGGTTCGAACCAATCCAATGAAACTGCGAGTCACGAGCAAGCGAGTCGTCCGTGTAGTCAAGGAGTCAAGCGGGATCGCGGGTCCAGAACAATTATCTTGTAAACCCTACTTCCAAATTCGCTGAGTCGGCTACGCTACTCACCAACGAACTGGGGGACTTACTGTTGGGTATGGGCCTGACCCTCCCAAAAGGCCCACATGATGATTGTCCTGACACATGATCAAAACAGATGAGCTCGGCTCGTCGACTTGCGAGCTAGTAGTCGACTCGACTTCAGACTACTTTTAGCCGGCAGAGCGAACGACCGTAAGTCTTCGGCTCGACGACTCGGTTCAGCGGCCCGACACCTCGGCCCAATCGTCGAGAAGGCCCGATAGGTCAAGTCGAATTAGGTCAACAGAAGACCGTCTATAAAAAGAGGAGGAGAGACAACGATGAGGGGATCCGCAAATCACAACACACTTACTTTCGGCTAGAAACTAGGGTTTTACATCTTATTCTCGCCGACCTGTATTCTCCGGAAAATTAGATTTCGCCGGTTCATTTCCTTGTTTTTCCCTCCTTGTAACACGACTGAGCGTTCACTTGATCTAATAAAACACGTCTTTGTCTTGACCCACCGACGAGAACTCGTCCTTTTCTCTTTACTAGTTTATCGACAGTCTCGGTTCAAACATCTCTGCTGGATCTTGATAGAAAAGAAGAAATTTTGTGATTCTCAAATACAAGACTTTGAAGACTTGTGTTATCTAAAGTATAAACGATCATTCATGTATTGTTTTTTTTTGTAGGATGGAAGAAAATTGCAAGTTGCGAAACTGGGATGAGCTTATCCCTGACGCTCTTGGCTTAATCTTTAGCCACTTACCTCTTCAAGAGGTGCTAACAGTTGTGCCTAGGGTTTGCAAAGCATGGAACAGAGCTGTAACTGGATCTTATTGCTGGCAAGAGATAGACATTGAGCTGTGGTGTAACCGTTGCCACCAGTCCGATCATCTCGATCGAATGCTTCAGTTGTTGATCAATAGAAGCTCTGGCTCTTTGCGGAAACTCTCAGTCACTGGCCTTCAAAATGACTCTATCTTCTCCTTCATTGCACAACAGTGAGTTTATCTCTGGCTTATTTTGCTTATTATGAACACAGTGGGAAGAAGCTCGAAGCAGTCATAATCTACATTTGTGTCATTTGCCTTCAAAATGACTAGTTGTCATGTTAGAATCAGTTTAAGAAGCTTTAAGTGTTTATAGCATACTTTAGTTTCTGACTTAACACTTTCTTTTGTTCCTTGTTTATTTTTGAAAGTGCTGGTTCACTTAAAACCTTGAAGGTGCCGAGAAGTTGTCTGAGCAATTCAGGTGTTGTAAACGTGGCCGAAAAGCTTTCATCTCTCACTTTCTTGGACTTGAGCTACTGCTGTAAATTAGGCCCAGAGGCGATACAAGCCATGGGCAAACACTGTAAATCCCTGACAGAGTTCTCCAGAAACATGCATCCTTTGGACGTAGCGAGTGTCGTCTCTCACGACGATGAAGCTTATGCGATTGCCAGGACGATGCCGAAGCTGAAGCGGTTAGAAATTGCATACCATCGAGTCAGCGTAGAAGGAGTACTCAAAATCTTATCATCTTGCATTTTTCTTCAGTTCTTGGAACTCCGAGGCTGTTGGGACGTGCAACTCGACAACAAGTTCTTCAAAGAGAAGTTTCCAGATATGAAAGTGTTGGGTCCACGCGTGATTGGATTCTATGATATGATAAACGACTGGGAGGATTGCTGTTCGGATTATTTCTCAGATGGATCTGATTACTTGGCATGGGAGTTCCTTGAGGATGGTGAAATGGGAGAGTATGAGTTTGAGCATGGTTGGGACGATAACTTTTATGCGGATAGAGTGAATATCGACAGGGAACCCCATATTTGGCCGCCATCTCCATGAACCAGGTCTTGTAATGGTCGTAGCTCTCTACCCCAAAGTTGCTTCTACCATGGGTTTTAGCCTCATATGCGTCTTTGCTCTCTGTATGTGTTGCTTGAAACTTGTTTGGCTTTTTCGTGTTTCTCTAATCTTTAACCGGGCTGGTTCTTGGCTTTTGTGTTTCTCTTTAACTTAGTGATGTTTAGATTCATATTTTATATAATATATAGATATATATAGGAATGTGTATATGTATAGAATTGGAGATGTCAAGTTGATTCATTTTTTTTTTTTTTGGTCAACTCAAGTTGATTCATAAGAAACAAAAGAAGTGAAGAAGTTTTGACCAAAACAAAAAAGAAGTGAAGAAGTTAAAGCACAAACTGTTGAAGAAGAATTCAAATGAGATGGGGTTATTCACATTAAAGCTTTTTAGTTACTCACCTCTTCGTTATATTGAAAGGATGGCTCAGTTTACTTTATATTGATTCCGTATCCTTCATTCTACAGTTCTACTTATTTACTTGTATAAACTTGTAATCAGTACCAAAGCTCAGAAGTTCATTGTTCAATCAGTAAAAATAGGCCCTATGGTCCCTACCTACCTTTAACAAGTTTGCTAGGTCTGAGGTAGCCCTAGGTATTCGGTTCGGTTTCGGTAGGAATTATTCGGTTTTCCGGGATATATAAGATAAATCATTCTTATGCCTAATAGGTATTTATGAGATTTCGGTTCGGATTCTTCGGTTCCGGGTCGGTTTCGGGAACCCATTTAATATGTGAATGAAATATATAAATACAAAATATATTAGTTAACATGTTTATCTAAGTGGTCTAGTAGTTACACATTTGCATATCCGTCAATTTGTTATTTAAAATAGAAATATCATATATATTTATAATATAAGAGTTCATAAAAAATAATGTGGTTTGGTGGTAACAATATTCTCACTTTTTGTGTCCAATCAAGGTTCGAGTGAGGTTGGTGCGTTTTACCTTATATCAGAAAATTAAAACTTGTTTCCTCGGATATTCGGATACTCGTTGGGTTCCGTTTCCGGTTCTGGTTCAGTTATTTCAGATATAAAAATATAGAAACCATTCGGATATTTGAAAGTTTTGGTCCGATTTTGGTTTCAGTATTCTGGTTCGGGCCTTCGATTCCGTATTTCTGCCCAGAACTAGTCGGAGACCTTATTTTCTAAACTCAATCTACTTTGCTCGGATTGAGAATTCAAGTCACCCAAATTACTGGCGGTATACATTGATTATGAAAACACTATTACACAGATATATTCTCAAATTATCTTATACAGTTGAGGTAAGAACTATTTTACATCCTATATTGTATAACATGTCCAAATTAAGCCATCATGCTATATGTTTCCGAAATTAAAGTTTCAAGCCTAGATCTACTCAGAATGGAAGTTCAAAATCTCCCTACAATTATAATTAGAAACTGCGTAACCCTTATCCTTTGGTTTATTGTTTTACCAACCAACTATTGACCATCTAAATATAATACTAACTTCGATTAGACCCATTAATATAACAAAACTCACACAATCAAAATTTATAAGAAAAGCATATTTTTTTCGAAGATCCAGAATCTCTACTATAATCACAAAAACATGAAAATGAAAAAGCAGTAAATAATATAATATTCCACATTGACGTTTTATTGACTGCGACAAAAACGATTTAAAAAAGTTACACAAAATATTGTACAGAGATTCGTCATCAATAAAAATAGTAGAACGCAGTGAAAAAACGTCCAAGTCTTAAGTTCAGTAGTCTAACCACCTACACCTTAAATTCTCTAAAGCTAACATAAATTCTTAATATTTTCATCTCTGGATCCCTTACTCGAATGTCAAAGGTCTAGCTTAGATACTCTCTCTAGAATGGTCATACTTTGATCCTCTTGAATATTCACGTCGATCTTCTTTACACTTTCTTCTATGTTTCTCTTTTTTCGCTCTTTCTATTTATCAGTTTTCCATTTATGTTTATCGTCTTTCTCGTAAGGCAAACCATCATTAAATTGGGCTTCTTTACATGTTAGCCAAAATGAGCCGTTTTGTGTGTTTAGGTCGTTTCAGACAGTTTACGACTTTTCCCAAAGCAATGGTTGTTTCGCTCTGAACTGCATCTTTTATGTCGTTAATTTAAAAAAACGATAAAATTAGTGTTTTACAAAAAAAATATTAGGTGTTTAAGTTAACTGTTTTTGACTCAACGTTTAGCTAGATTTTAAGGGAATAAAGTATTTCTCAGATTTTCCGCAAAATTTCAGGGACAATTTCGTTTACAGTGAAACAAAGAACGTTTTAGGCGACATTTGAACAAGAACACGATGAAAGGAGAAGTGGCTGACACTGAGAAGTAGAGAGAGACATGGGCGATGCTGAAGGAGAGGAGAGAGTTCGGGCGATGCTCGGAGGGAACAGGCGATGCTGAGAGGGAACATGCAATGCTGACCGGAGATGTGATGCTAAAGAAAAGGGTAATTCTAAGCAAAGAGGAAGAGGAGGAGATAGAGGGAGATGATATGGAGAGAGGAGAGAGGAGAGAAGAGAGGCTTTTTCCACCTAGAGGCTTTTTCCTCATTTGACATTTCCCATCCCATTTAACCCAACACACCCAAACAGATCATAGTCGCAAATTCTAAATGACCGATGGTCTACAAATATCCGGCTGCCTCTAAAACCAGTACGCTCGAATCGCACATCGTCATGTGTGGCACGGGCCCTAAGCTGCAACCCCGTCCCTCCGTGTTTCCATACTAATGGGTTGTCAAACAACCATAACAACACTTTCCACACACCACTCATAATTCATAGTAATAGTATTATCTAATATCGAATAATAATATCCATGCATATAATAATCATTTCACATACTAATCATCTAGACCAACAAGCAATCATGCATATCCATCACACCAATCAATAATATTCAGGACCATCATCGTTACTTATAACTATCAATACAACATCTCAGTATGGTAGTATTATCTAATTTTAATTAACAATGCTACAACATATCATGTTCATTTACTTAACTAGCCACCTAGTCATGCTACCAAAAATATCTGCATCAAGCAAGAACAATCAATAAACAACAACCATAACATAAATCAACATCACAATATCTCATACTTGATTTAAAGTAAAATAACAAGCACAACCACAACTCACCTTGGCTTTTCAGAATGAGATAAAGATACTTTATGGGTCATCGGTTTTCGGGTCTCCTAAACAAAACCTGGGCTCTAGGATAGACCAACAATAATTAGAAAAAAAAATTCTAACCTCATATTTGGATCCAGGACAGAAAACTAAGCCCGAAAGGAAAGTTAACTCAAAAGAACTTACCCAAACACTTTCCGACCTAAGCTGCTCGGGAATTCCTCTGTGAGGCTTTCTATAGCAAGCATGAGTCTAACTATTTTCTATTGGTTTCGTATTTAAGCAGTTTCCTCCACATCCAAGAGCATTTATTTTGCTTCTCTTCATGAATCAGAAGTTTTCGTCCCGAATCAAATAAGTATGTATTCATCGGACCCATAGAGAAGGAACCTGAGATAATATTCTCCAGATTAGACGGAGACAGCAGACTGCATTCACTATTTTAAAAGATCTGATACCTAGACCTCCTTCTGTTTTTGGCCTACAAACACTCTCCCAAGAGACCTTTTCTTTCCTCGCATTAAGTATTGGGACCAACCACAGGAACGCTGCACTAATCTGTTCTCTCTCTTTTATGCAAACATGTGGAAGCCGAAAAGCAGATAGCCAAACGTAAGTGGTACTTACAATGAGAGATTGTATCAGCTGTAGTCTTCCACCATAGACAAGTGTCTCGCTATCCAAGAACTTATACGGCTTCTGATTCGATCCACACATGGTTTATAGTCGGATTCAGTCATTCTTTTTGTGAGCAGTGGCTGTCCCAGAAACCTCACCGGGAGCTCGCCTTTTTGTAAATAGAACTGATCTTTCATTTCTTTCTTAGCATTTCAGATACTCCACCACAATAGATTTTTGACTTCTCCAGACTGATTTTTAACCACGCTATCTTAAAAAAATGGTCGAACACCTCAACGATACTATCCAGAGATCTTGTTTTCCCAACCGTGAATACCATAATATCGTCCGCAAAGCTTAAATGGTTGAGACTCATGTTTTGACAATTCGGGTGATAATCAAATCGTCTTTCCATTGCAGGCTTTGTGCAACAACTTTGATAGTACATTCATACTGATTACAAAAGAAAGTAAAGAGATAATTCAAATCCCTGTCTCAAGCCTCTATTACTCCTAAAATATCCAGCCAACTATCCTTTAACTTGAGCCAAAAAAGAAGCCGTTGTGACACAAATAGTTATCCAATGAATGAACTCAGGTGGGAACTGCATCGCTTTCAATGTGTTTATCAAGAAAGGCCACTGCAATGTATCAAAAGCGTTTGATATGTCAAATTTATGGCACATCTAGCTGATATTGAATCCTTGTGGTAGTCTTTGAAAAGTTAAGTGGCGAGAAGTAGATTTTCAATTGGAAGTCTTCCTTTCACAAAGGCTGATTGATTCAAGGCAATGAACTCAAGAAGAGTAGTTTTGAGTCGATTGGCGATGATCTTCGAGATCACTTTGTAGAGTACATTACAAGAAGAGATTGGGTGATAATCCTTTATCTCTTGTTCTTATATTTTATTTAGTATCAGGGCCAAAATAGTAGCATTAATACCTTTCGGTAAGAAACTTATAGTAAAGAAAGACTTTACTGCTGTGATGAATTCATGCCCTACAATCTCCCAAGCGGCCTTAAAAATTCAACATTTTAGCCATCTTGCTCTGGGGACTTATCCTGTGGCATTGAGAAGAGAACCTTTTGAATTTCCTCTGTTGTAGCCTCTCGAGTCAGCTAAGAACTGTTCTCTTCCGAGCAGTGTTTCCTCTAATAAACGAGGAGTGCTTCGGTTTTCAATTTACGGAAGTAAGAGTTTTGCTAATATTCATGAATAAACTAACATCTTGGTAGAGCTTCTTAAGGGTGTTTACCGAATTGGTACCAGGGCTGATGACAAAAATTCAACCATGGTGACAACTCGAAACATGACAGCTGTAGAACCAAAGGTTTCTGAAGGGACCAAGTCAAGGGAGGTTAATTTCGGGAACGAGGAGCATACATCCTCCAACGAACATGCTGAGATGGCTGAGACTAAAAGGATGGAGGTGATGTGAGCCATAAATATGCTCAATACTGAAGTGGCATTGATCATGCTCAAGACTTCGAAGAAGAAGAAGAGATGAGTAAAGAATCTGAGAAGGAGATGATTGGAGAATCAGGAAGACAAACAACGAGGGAAAACACATCTGTCAAGACAAGGGAGGCTCCAAGTCACAAGGTGAATATTTCAGAATTCATCGACGATAATTGAGAAGGATGGGTGTTACAAGCTGAAAGGAATTTTATGTTTTATCATTCATCTGAAGAAGAAAAAGAAGAGATCGCCTTCTACAGCATGAACAGATAAGCATTGATATGGTTTCAAATTGAGGAGTCACAACAGTCAATGTTATCTTGGAATGACTCGAAGGAACGATTATTATCATTGTTTGGGAGTGGGCAGAGAGAATCTCCCTACACTCCTTTGATGAATCTGAAGCAGACCAATCTAGTAGTGGAGTCTCGTCGACAATTTGAAAACGTTATAGCCACATCATGTGAACTACCACAAAAATTTTTTAAGGAAGCTTTCTTAAATGGTCTGAAACCAGAAATCACTGAAGGTCAAGCTATTTTTCTCTATTGGTTAATCATGACTGAAAGAGATGGCGCAGAGACTTGAAAACAAAAACCAAGTCGTTCACTCTGAGAAGAGTTTCCCGGAATTGTCGTATTTTCAACAACCATCAAAGAGTCCAAACTATTAAAAAAGGGGTGGACCGAAGACAATTAGTTTGAAATTCCAATCCAAACTCAACTTCGTTACTCAATAACAAACTCCGATTACAACCTTAGACAACAACTCAAGAAGGAATCTCAACCTACCAATATCGATTCTTCTCGTACGAAACTCTACTAGAGAATCGGCTCAAGACTCTCTTCTCCACTGTTATTTTCAGATCACAGATCGGATAACACTAAAATAAAAGAATACAATTACAAACACTTATATGAATTGCTAAGTTTTTAACTGCCAAAGACTCTTTACGAGTCAGTCTTTCTTTCCTCTGCTTGTTTGAACTTGATTAGAAGTTTCCACCTCTTCCTCTTGGTTCTCTACTTCCTTTGAATCCATCACCCTTTTCCCTTGTTTCTTCTTCCGGTAATACACTTGTAAAGGTGTATCAACAATGCAACTCCAAAGCTTGCAGACAACAAGTCCCTCCATCTTTTGTTCATACAATGACTCTCCAAGAAATTGAAAACAAGAAAGCCAAGGGAATCTGTTATTGATGTTGTGCCAAAGATAATCATGGGCATCAATGTTCGGGTAAAGAGCTGAAAATAATGTTGGTAGAGACATGGAATAGTGAAGACAGCTTTGAGAATGGAGATCCAAAACTGTTCAGATTACAAGTGTCCTTAAACATGATGATGTGCAATAATCAAAAGAAAAATCAACAACACCAAAGAAAGAAACAATCCCCAAAGGACCAAACAAGGGAATCACATGAGGCATTGTCGAAGCAAATTCCAGTCTCACCATGAGGACAAGGTGAAAGTGTTGATAGACCTCAAACTCTTTGAAAAGTTAAAACATTTACTTGTAGAGGAACATTTAAAATTTAGAGTATCTAGAAATTTCACATATATTGTTAGTTTCTTTATAATTAAAATTTCCTTTATGTAATGCTTGTACCAAGGCTTATTAATATACTAGCATTACTCCCATGCTACGCATGGGTTGAAATAATTTACTATAAATTATTTGATGATAAAACTGTAACTTTGTAATTATCAATCGGAATAAATTATAATTGTAATTAAATACTATACAAAAATAGATATGAATAACATGTGAGATAGTTGCATACAAACTAAAAAGTTGAAAACGGTAAAATAATATTTCTGGTTGTTTAAAATGGATATATAGATATATGTTTGCAAGTATTATATGTTTTAAAATTAAGATATATACAAACATATATAAAATTAGTTTGAATGCAACTACCTCGCGCACGGATCAATTTTTTAAAAAAATTTAAATGATCTTTTACTTATAAAATTATAGTGTTGTTGTTTCATTATTGTTTTCTTATCAAAATTAAACATTATATTGATCACACACGGATTTCTAAAATTAAAAGTGGATGTATTCAAACAAAGAATTGAAAGCTTTTAAAGACTATTATAGGGGTGGGCGTTCGGGTACACATTCGGGTTCGGTTCGGATCTATTCGGGTTTCGGATTTTCGGGTTCAAAGATTTCAGCCTCATTCGGGTATTTCTAAATTTTGGTTCGGGTTCGGTTCGGATCTTTGCGGGTTCGGTTCGGGTTCGGATAACCCATTTAAATTATTTTAAAATTTTTAAAATTCATTATATAATTTAAATTTCTCAAAATCTATAAACAAAACAATATATTACTTATAAATTTGAATAGCATATGTCAAAGTACCTAAAATTAACATATAAATTGGTTTGGTTTGAATATTTGGATTGAGAATCAATAAGTATTGTTGGTGTTTTGAGTATACTTTAGCTATTTTAGACATGTTACTTTTGACAATTTGTATATATTTATAAGTATTTTGGATAAGTTAAAAGTATCTTATATATTTTGATGTTCTTAATATATATTAAATCTAAAAATAATTAATATATATAGGTATATAAATCAATTTCGGATATAATCGGGTACTCGAAATACTTCGGTTCGGATCGGGTTCGGTTTCGGTTCTCTAAATACCAAAATTTTGAACTCATTCGGATATTTAATCAATTTCGGTTCGGGTTCGATACTACTTTTTCGGATCCGGTTCGGTTCGGTTTTTCGGATCCGGGTTTTTTGCCCAGCCCTAGACTATTATGACTTTTTAAGAAAGAGAATATACATATCTAGAAGCAATTTTTTATAGAAATTTAATATATATACATGAAAATGTAGAACTATAATTAAAAATATTATATTTGGTCTATTCAGTTCTTTTTTTGTTTTTTTTTTGTAAATAAGTCTTCTTTAAAATATAAAACTTCTTAGATTTAATATAATGAAAATAATAATGAAACTAAACATCTATTTAGAATATTAAATTTGTATATAATAGACTCGAACATTCTCTTTTGTAATTAAAAAAACACTCGAACCATAACACACAGATTTGTTGATGCCCAGTTGTATCATCAACGTTGTTGAAACTCTTTTTCTTCGGTAAAGTGTTTGGTTCTTGTTGTCTTTCCATCTTTGAAAGCTGCATCACAATCATTATTCTTTAACTTAAGCAAAAATTTCAAGCATGTAAGGCCTACAAAAATAAAATAGAAATTTTTAAAGAAAACCATAAGAAAGAGAATCAAAGAAAAACTAAAATACCACTTGTTTTCAAATTATGTACGTCTACTCTTGCATTCCATTTGTTTTAGCGATTTGTTTCGGCTTTTCTTTTGTTGGATTGTATCATTGTCCAATAATGCTTCATTCTTCTTTTTTTTTTCTTTTTTAGTTTCTTTATATTTAAAATTTCCTTTATGTAATGCTTGTACCAGGGGCGAATCTAATTGTATAGAAAGTGGGGCACGTGCCCCATACTAACTTTATAAATTTTTGTTTGTAACATAATTTTGAGTATGTGAATCAAGCTTATTTGGTTAAATCATAAATGAGGTCAATGGTGCCACACACTTCACGTTTGACCAAATTATCACCCATCTTTTATCTTATTTATTTTGTTGTTGTCAAATTTAGCGTGTGCAATTACACTTTCTTTGTCAAAGGTCTGATTTCATATTTAATTCTTCTCATTTCTTTTCTCTTAAATTTTATTAAATTTGTTATACATGTCTAATATATTCAGCTTTGCACTGTAAATATCAATTAAATATCAATTTTGAATTTCCAATTACTTATTTTGTACTCCTTCTATTTCTAGAAGATAAATATTTTCTGCTTTATACATAGCATTAAATCCGATAATAAATATATTATTTTATTTGATTAACTATTCAGTGATTTAATATATTTTCTAAGAGTTTATAATTTACTATTTTTATCTCATATAAAATGCATTAAAAACTTAATATATATATATATATATATATATATATCTTTTAAAGATAAACGTTCTAACTTTAGTAAAAAAAAAAATTGGAAAATAATGAATATTTAATTAGTTAAAATATTTACTGTAAAAATATAATAATTTATAATAATACCATAAAACTGTCTAATTATTTTAATTAAATTATATATTTGTGCTCTATATAAAATATATCTCTAGATCCGCCTCTGACTTGTACCCATGGTTATTAATATAGAGTGCATTACTCTATAAGACACTTTATTGTCTTTCTCTACGTTGTAAGACACAATCTGCTGAAGGATTGTTTTAGACTCAAATGCCCATTCTCCCATGTGAAGAGAAACATCATTGTTCTATTTTATTTTTGGTTTAATTACTTTCTAAATATTTTTTTTATTGTTGTCAGTTCACCCTTTGTTTCTTTATTCATTTTTTTATCGAATTTAGAAATATAAAATTAAATAAATTGGATAAAATGTATTGTAATTTTTTATTCTCTATATTTCAACGTCCATTTTCATATATTTTTTCTATAATTTTGACATTTATATATATGGATATAAAAGTCGTGGACACACTAGTTATGGATAGAAAAATATAAATGAAATAAATCGTGGACATGATAGTTGTAGACAAATAAATTTGTAGATATATTTGTTCTTGCTGACATTTTGTCGAACATGTTATATGCAGCTTGATTTTTTTTTCATATTTGCATAAAATATACAGATGAAAACATACGAGCAAAAAAAAAAAAGTTAACATTTTTCAGATTCCTAAAGAGTGTAGTACAATACTTCCAACTTCTGTATTAAAAGTTCACATTTTACAATCTATACTATTAAAGCAGAATACCTACTAGGATTCTGCCCTTACCTTTTCAAGTTATTTACAAGTCTCTGCCATTGCCTTTTTTCCTTTTAAAAAATTAAATGTCGACAGTTATTTTAAACAAATCTCAAGCCTTCGATTTTTAAAACATATTCAAATCGTTTTTAAGCCCATTTACGATTAAATCTAGGCTTTTTTAAAGAAAATCCAAACATGAATGAATGTTCAGTCCATCAAAACTATCTTCATGATGAAACACCCTATACCATTGAAACCCCACCGACATCATCTTCTTTTTACTGGCAAACCCTATGCCCTGAAATGAAAACACTAACCAAGATGAATCAATGTTCATAATAATAATAAGCTTATTTAAATTATATTTACATACAACATGAAACCTACATATATGTTGTCTCCTTTCCAAAATGCAATATATAATGGTCGACACTTTAATCAAACAAAATAATTAAAATATATTTGACCACAACTTAGTATGGTATGTTTCAAAAAATTTATAACAATATTTATTTACAAATATAATTATTTTTCAACTAATCCCCTAATTTTCATAATCAATTAAAAGCAGAAAATTAAATTAGAATGCCAAATCCATTCCAAGTATATTCTTTAGCTCATTCCATGATTTCCTCTTCCTAAAATCACGCTTTAAAGAATTACATATACTCATATTGCTTGTGCAATACCCACAGAATATCTTTAGATTTCGAATTAGGGGACTGAACCTTCCTAATATTTACAATTATTCATATCGAAATCAAAACCATAAAATCTTGAGAGATACGATCTAGAGTATGCATCAAATATAGAAAACGAAT
>NC_027756.1:26019865-26035973 GCF_000695525.1 Brassica oleracea var. oleracea
CCACACCATCCAGTAAGAGAAAAGAAGATGATTCTATTTCTCTGCCTGACATCAGTTCAACATCAAAGAAACCATGCTTAATGACAGTAAAAATTGAGAAGGCGGAAGAAGCTGCTAAGAAACTTGGCTAATTTGGAAGCAGACTGCTTTGATGTTTTCCAGTATTTTGGTTTTTGTTTTTCCTATTTACGTTGTTGGGTTTTTGCTTCTTTCGAAACTTATGTTTGATTTGTGTTTTTTTCAATAAGTCTATTTAGACTAATGCATTGTTAAGTTTTCTTTGATTTCTGTTTTTTTCCTATCAAAACAAAATAATCTGCTTAATTGATAGTTCGTTTCTTATAAGCAAGTCCTGGAAACAAAATAATCTATTTACTTAACGTATAGATTATTTACTACTGACGCAGTGTCCACACCATCCAGTAAGAGAAAAGAAGACAAGAATATTTCTCTCCCTGACATCAATTCAACATCCAATGCACAATGACAATCAAAATTAACAAGGTGGAAGAGGAAAATAAGAAACGTTAAAGTTGGAAGAAGACATCTCGTGTCGTTTTGAGCTTTTAAAATTTATGTTATTCTATTTATTAAGACTTCATTATACAATCAAATGTTTTGACCCTATTCTTTTAAGACTAATCAAATGTAACTATAGCAAGTGTAATATTTTGAACATATTCTTTTAAGACTAATCAAATGTAACTATAGCAAGTGTAATATTTTGAACATATTCTTTTAAGACTAATCAAATGTAACTATAGCAAGTGTAATATTTTGAACATATTCTTTTAAGACTAATCAAATGTAACTATAGCAAGTGTAATATTTTGAACATATTCTTTTAAGACTAATCAAATGTAACTATAGCAAGTGTAATATTTTGAACATATTCTTTTAAGACTAATCAAATGTTTTATTAGATACTGCAAGATTTAGTTGTCGTTTGAATGTATATTCTGACCATATACTTTAAGACTACTCAACAATTTGATTAGATACCAATATATTTAGTTGTCGTTTTTGTTCCTATATTTTCTGGCAAAATCTAGATTTAAAAACCTACACAAAAAACTGATGAACGCGATTGCTAATTACGTTTAGAATTTCAATGACACAGAAAAACGAAGAGGTCCCTCCAGGATCACATGATTTGATATCATCCCAACAGAGAAAAAGAAAGAGAAGAGCAGACAACAATGAATCCGAGAATACACAGCCGTGTGGTGAAGCTTCGAACAACATTTCAACTTCTGTGCCTCTTAGGAAAGCTTTTACGAGGGTTCTAAATGATATCTCCAATATTCCTACTAATTTGCGATTCTCGACAGTTTCTATTGGGACAAACCCTACTAATGGTTTAGACCTTCCACAAAACATCAAATGTTTTAGATAAATTTTGAAGCTTAACCTCACTACTGCAAAATTATGTTTTTTTTTTCAGATAGTGGAAATGTAAAGGATCAGAAAGCTTTAGCAAAAAGATTAAAGAGCAATTCATATAAGTTTATGTGTAAGTGTACTTAACTCCAGAACATTTTCTTAGTTGTTTGTAATAGTTTTGAATGACTCAATGTTATGTTTATGAAAACAGCACAATCAAGCAATCAAACTACTGTCAGCAACATCGTTGGAGGATCTAACAACAATAAAGAAACTCTTAAGAGAAAGAGAACTACAAGCATAGATGTCACTGAACATACACCATCTTCTTATTCCAGTAAGAAAAAATGTTCCAAACCAGGTGTTCTAGCTGATATTACCAACACCTTGCCTTCAATGCTTGGCACACCTTCTACAAGTGGTTCATGTATCTCCAAGATATCTACTAAGGGTATATAGTGTAAATCTGAAATTTTGATTTTGATTTGATTTCTCAGAGTTTGTTCTTTTTTCCTAACGTCTGTTGGCTCAATCACATAAAGGGAAAGATAAGGTTGTTGCTGAAGATAACAAGTTAAAGAGTAATACTAGAACCAAGAAGTGTAGAAAAACATTGGAACAACAATTTGATGGTTGTGTAGATGATTATTCGTCATGTGAGGATGATGAGGACCAAGCATTCCAATGTGACTATGAAGGTATAAACGTTTTAATGGTACCCCTAAGTTCCACTGATTATATATTTATAAAAATGTGGATATAAACCAATTATATTAAAACAACTTTTTTTGTCTACAGAAGAATCTGAATTATACAAAGAACAAGTTTATGATTGCAGTAGCGAAGAAAGTGACACAAGTGACAATGAAACCATAAACTGCAACCCTATATCTAAAGATTCAAATGCCAATCAAAGATCACCTGATGTCTTATCAAAAGAAGGGAATCAAGAAATTAATACACAGCGTACTTCTTCCTGTGCCAAGATGGTGAAGAGAACTTCTTCGTCTGCCCAGATGATGAAACCTACTTCTTCTAGAAAATCTCGTGGTAATCAGTTATTTTTATCAAGACAGTCAAATTATTCATTTACCTTTTCGTTACATTCAGCTCGTGATTTTATTCTTTTAAATACAGGTTACATTGATGACGGTGATCCAACTTACAAATGTGAACATTGTGGGGCTATAATGTGGTATGGTGAAAGGATCAACAACAAAAAACATACACGCAAACCTAAATTTGCTCTTTGTTGTGGTCAAGGACAAGTCCAGCTTCCGTTGTTAAAGGATTCACCAGCTATATTGAAACAATTACTCCATGGCAGTGATGAACAGAGTAGATATTTTCGTGACAATATCCGAGCTATAAATATGGTTTTCTCATTTACATCCCTTGGGGGAAAATTCGATCACTCAGCTCCAAAAGGCTCTGGCCCAAAAATGATTGTACTTCAAGGAGAAAACTATCATTTAATGGGTAGTTTGAAGCCTCCAGCAGGAGACCCTGCTAAGTTTGGGCAACTATATATTGTAGACACAGAAAATGAAGTTACCAACCGTGCTTCTATAATTGGGTATTCTGGTTTCCCCTAATTTATATATATTTGGAATTCATATGATTGTGTGTATATTAAGAACTGTGCTTTTGTTTTTGCAGAAAGTACAAAAAATCCGCAGAAAAAGCTAAAAAGGAGTCGATTCGGAATCAAGTTATCCAGTCTTTAATGACAATGCTTAACGAGGTCAATCCATATGTCCATCAGTTTAGATCAGCAAAGGATAGATTTGAGACTAATCCCCAAGAAACATTCCATATGCGCATTATTAGCAGTCGTGCAAAAGATGGAAGGACGTATGACACTCCTACAGCATCTGAGGTTGCTGCATTAATTCCAGGAGATTTCAATTTGGACATGGATAAAAGAGATATTGTTTTGCAAGAGAAACAAACTGGCTGGCTAAAGCGGATAAGTGAGATTCACCCTTCTTACTTGGCACTTCAATATCCTCTGATATTTACTTATGGTGAAGATGGGTTCAGACTTGGGATTAAAAAAAAAGAGACAGAGGCTACAGCTAAACTAAAGAGGCAGACTATTAGTATGAGGCAGTGGTATGCATTCCGTCTACAGGAAAGAGAGAATGAGTGTCATACACTACTGCATTCAAAGCGATTGTTTCAGCAATTTTTGGTCGATTCTTATACTTCCATAGAGTCTAACAGGCTGTGTTATCTACGGATGAACCAAAAAAGCCTTAGATCGGATAGCTATGACTCTATACAACAATCACGAAACGCAGGAAAAGAAGATATGCATGACCAAGGAAGTCGATTTTTGCTACCAGCCTCATTCACAGGAGGACCAAGATACATGAAGAACAACTATCTTGATGCAATGGCTATATGCAAATATTTTGGGTTTCCTGATTTGTTTATAACATTCACCTGCAATCCGAAATGGCCAGAAATCACCAGATATCTACAACAACGCTGCCTCACTGCTGATGATAGACCCGATATTATTGGAAGGATTTTCAAAATCAAGCTTGATTCTCTGATGATTGATTTAACAGACAAAGAGCTTCTAGGGAAGACCGTCTCTTGTGAGTTATTATGTGTTTAGTTGTTCTTTTATCTATTAACGTTTTCTTAAACTGTAACTAATTTATCTCTTCCATTTCTCAATTTCAGCAATGTACACTGTGGAGTGGCAGAAACGTGGCCTACCTCATGCTCATATTCTCTTATTCATGCATCCTAATTCCAAATTTCCAACCACTGATGACATTGACAAGGTTATCTCTGCTGAAATTCCAGATAAAGACAAAGAGCCAGAGCTTTATGATATTATCAAAGATATGATGATTCATGGTCCTTGTGGAGCTGTAAACATGAAATCACCATGCATGGAAAATGGTTTGTGTTCTAAACTGTATCCTAAGGCTTATGCAGATGTAACTACTGTCAACAAAGAAGGGTTTCCTGTTTATAGAAGACGAGAACAGACAAATAGATTTGTTGAGAAAAACGGCTTCAAGTGTGACAACAGATATGTGATACCATACAACAAGGAATTGTCTCTTCGTTTTCGAGCTCACATCAATGTGGAATGGTGCAATCAATCAGGTTCTATAAAATACTTATTCAAGTATATTAACAAAGGCCAGGATCGTGCCACTATTGTTGTTGAGCCCCCTGATAAAGAAGCACCATTAAATTCCGATGGAATTCCGAGGAAACCCTTATCTTCCTCGGAATTCCGTCTTTTCGAGCTCACATCAATGTGGAATGGTGCAATCAATCAGGTTCTATAAAATACTTATTCAAGTATATTAACAAAGGCCAGGATCGTGCCACTATTGTTGTTGAGCCCCCTGATAAAGAAGCACCAGACCAGAACACTTCAAGAAATGGAGAGTTGAACGAAAAGAAAAAAAAATGAAATCAAGGACTTCTTCAACTGCAGGTATTTTTTTCTACAGAAATAAGGTCTATTGTCGATTTTGAAAAACTAATGCGTCATTTCCTTTGAATGAAACTGGTGTTGATATTGATCCTTATCTCTGTGTTATCTGCCATTTTTTCAGATATGTCTCAGCCTGTGAAGGTGGTTGGAGGATTTTTACGTTTCCTATTCACTATAGATCAACACCCGTTGAGAGATTGCAGTTTCATCTACCAGGAAAACAAATCATTATCTTCAAAGATGATGACACATATGAAAAAGTTACCAGCAGGAAGCTTATTGAAAACACTATGTTTTTGGGCTGGTTTGAATTGAACAAGGTCAGTGCAGTAGCTCGGGCTCTGACTTTAGCTGAAATTCCAACAAGGTTTTGTTGGAATAAGAAAGAAAAAAAGTTTCATGATAGGAAGAAAGGATTCAGTATTGGGAGAATCAACTATGCCCCACGTGACATTGAAGAAGCGTTCTACATGCGTGTATTGCTTAACATTGTGAGAGGTCCAACGTGTTTTGAAGACATTAAAACGTTTCAAGAGGTTCTTCATCCTTCATACAAGGAGACATGTTTTGCAAGGGGACTGTTAGAAGATGATCAGGAATATATACACGATCTCGTGAGAGCAAGTTTCACTGGTTCTGCATGTTATATACGTCAAGCTTTTGTTATCATGCTCATGTCTAATACTTTGTCAAAACCAGAAGTCGTTTGGGAACAGACTTGGGAGTTCCTTTCTGAAGACATTGAGCATACGAGAAGGAAGCTATTACATAGACCAGGTACAATACTGGTTCCTCAATTTGCTTAATATTTTATATTTTCTCTCAAGATATTTAGGGAATATAGTATGAATTGTTAGTAGCTGATTTTTTTTTGGTTTTATGAAGATCTTTGCTTGAGTGATGCGGAAAAAAAACAATATGCGCTTACAGAGATTGAGAAGCTTCTAAAGAGTAATGGAACTTCTTTGGAGAAGTTCAAAAATATGCCTAAACCACTACCAGATATAGTTAATAATAACGTTTTGATCATGGATGAGCTCAGTTACGACCGGCAGGAATTAGAAGCTGATCTTCAGCGTGACACTCCAAAACTTACGGATGAGCAAAAGAAGATTTTTGATGAAATTACTGATGCTGTTATAACGAAAAAAGGAGGCGTCTTTTTTGTCTATGGATTTGGTGGTACAGGCAAAACTTTCTTATGGAGATTGCTTTCTGCAGCAGTACGTGTCAGGGGCGAAGTATGTCTGAATGTTGCCTCAAGTGGTATAGCTTCCCTATTGCTACAGGGAGGAAGGACTGCACATTCTCGATTTGGAATTCCTATAAATCCAGATGAATTCTCCACTTGCACACTTACAAAAGGAACTGATAAAGCAGAGCTGGTGAAAGCAGCGTCCCTTATAATTTGGGATGAAGCTCCAATGATGAGTAAACACTGTTTTGAATCATTGGATAGGAGTATGTTGGACATTGTTGGAGACAATGATAAGAGACCTTTTGGTGGCAAAGTTGTCGTATTTGGTGGAGACTTTAGACAAGTATTGCCTGTCATTCATGGAGCTGGAAGGGCTGAGATTGTTATGGCTGCTCTTAATTCATCTTATCTTTGGAAGCAGGTAAAAGTTTTGCAATTAACCAAGAATATGCGGCTGCTGTCAAATAATCTATCTACCGAAGAGGCAAAAGAATTGCAAGATTTTTCACAATGGATATTAGACATTGGAGATGGAAAGATTGGTGATGGAAATGATGGGGAAGCTCTTATCGACATTCCAGAAGAGTTCTTAATTCTTGATGCTGATGATCCAGTAGAAGCTATAAGCGCAGCAGTGTATGGAGATGCTACTTCTTTACAGCAGAAGGACCCAAAGTTTTTTCAAGAGAGAGCTATACTTTGTCCTACTAACGAGGATGTGAACATGATTAATCAACATATGCTGGATAAGCTTGATGGTTAGTTACGATTCCTTAAACTTTACATGAATTATTTTGTTAGATGTTTGGTTTTTGGTCACTAGAGTAACACTTTACTGTTTTAATGCAGGAGAGGAAAGAATATACTTAAGCTCTGATTCTATCGACGCTTCTGATAAGTTTTCTGTTAATGACCAAGCTCTCACTCCAGATTTCTTAAACAGAATTAAAGCATCAGGATTGCCAAATCATAGTCTGCGACTGAAAGTTGGTTGTCCAGTGATGTTGCTAAGAAACATAGATCCTACTGGGGGATTGATGAATGGAACGCGACTTCAGATTACAGAAATGTATGACTTCATGATAAAGGCCAAAGTTATTACAGGGGAAAAGGTTGGTCGAACTGTGTTAATTCCTAGGCTTTCAATAACTCCTTCAGATAAAAAGATGCCATTCAAGATGAGGAGGAGACAACTGCCTATTGGTGTGGCATTTGCTATTACCATCAACAAAAGTCAAGGCCAAACTTTGTCTGAAGTTGGTATTTATCTACCAAGGCCTGTTTTCTCTCATGGACAACTATATGTGGCTGTTTCCAGAGTCACTTCTAAGAAAGGCTTGAAGATATTGATTGTTGACAGCGAAGGCAAACCTCAACGTCAAACAAAAAATGTGGTCTTTAGAGAGATTTTTGACAATTTATGATTTCAGACAATTTGTTTTGTTTTTTATAACTTTGTTGGAACGTGGATTTATATACGGTTTATGGTTCTATGTTTAGCTACTGTTTTATATTAATAAGTCTCTCTTATAATATTATTGAAACTTTTGGAAAAGTTCGATACATGAAGAGATTAAAATATTTTTGCTTTGTGATGAGGAAAGATGATTCTTGATGAGGTTCTAGAAATCCCCAGGAACAAACAAAGAATGTTTCAAGCTATATGTGTTGTATAAGACAACATCTACAAGAGAATTTGAACTTTACTAAAAGTTCTTAAGGAATACGGTAATCAATATATTTTCCACTATTTCACATAATAACAAACAAATCAATCAAACTCCGGTTCCCATCCTAACTACCGATAATCACATCCAATCCTAAATTCTAGAACATTATAAATGAGGAATATTAACTTACTGATTAAATGCACTGAAGAAAGTTGTGTTAATAGTCGCTGTCATCAATTTGCTTCTTAATTTCCATTTGGATGTACCATGTACTACGCATATTGTCCTGCCAAAAGAACACAGTATAACAGTAAGTTACTATATATTTAAATTCTGGTATAGTATAAAAAGATACTTATCTTTTTGGGTGGTAGTATTAGTTCATGTTCAATCCCTTCCTATCTGCAAGCCGAATCACACTATCAAAATTCCTTACTCATTCAACCACCTAGAAACTGCAACTAAAGCAAATCACTTAATATTGAGTTACTTATTGTCTAATACAAAGCAATCTTATACTATTAAGAAATTTTAGATAAGGGGTTTATAAGAATTATCAGGCTTTTTTATCTTCTTAGCATTATTAACCTTTCTTTGTAAGACGCAAGTGTAATGCTACACTTTTTATAAACTTATTTCTTCAGCTATTTGTATCACCACGGAGCAGCACCACCATTACATCTGAACTTAGATTACATGTCTGATTTAACTGCAAAAAACAACAACAAAACATGGCGATGGTAACCATATATTATCCAAAATGACTTTCTAAAATTTAGTCAAAAGCTTCTGTGAAATCAGAGAGTTTATCAAATATTATATGAAAAGCTTTGATAATGGTTACCTTTGTTCGATTCTTCAGATGTGTTAAAGTCCCCAACATTTGATACGGTTGATATTTTTCTGTGACATAATTTCAGATCTAAGAAACTTTTCATCTGTGAAAACTAAGCCTTTTACATAAGGATCTGTGACAAAAAAAAAAACAAAACTTCAACTCTTCGTAAGAGAAATCAAAACAAACTAATTACTAATCAATACCATTCGATTTCTTATTTCTGAAGTTGTCTTTCTCAAATATATGTTGTATAACTTTGAATAGCACCATCGATTTCAATCTTCATCTCATCGATTGTTCGTCGGCCAAGAAGAGACGACCGTTTCTAGATCTCTCCTTTTTTTTCCCCTTTCCTTTTCTATTTTTTTTTTGAACTTGGAAATTAATAAACGTTACTTTTGATAAGTGGCCGAATAGTCAATGGTTAGATTTAAAAGGCCCAATTCGTTTAAAATGAACTTAATTAAAAATTTAAGAGGCCCAATTCGTTTAAATGGTTAGAATAATAACAAACTAAACTTAATTAAAAATTAATTTTATCTATATTATTTCGTTAGTTCAATAATTATTTCATTAATTCAAGAAAGTATATATTTAAAATTAGAATGTAATAAATATCCACTAATTTTAAAAATTCATAAAATTAAAATTTGTGTAATTAATTATAAAATTAATTATAGAAGACTTATTAATTTTGATGTAATAGCATTATTTTAGTTTCACCAACAACGCATATAAAAAACACATTATAAAATAATTTATAAAATGTATATATGTAATTTTTTTTAAATGGACAATCCCGCGCTTTGAAAGCGCGGATCAAAATCTAGTTTGACTATTAAAGTTAATGTCCACATGTTAGCAAAAAAAAAAAAAAAATTAATGGCCACAAAAGACAACAATACACAAGACAATAAACAATGCTTACACAGATGAGAGAGCCGTTAACACAAAACCTAGAATAATCCAACCCAATCGAATGAAAGTGATAACGGTCTTTCCAATTCTGAAATCTCAAGAAATTAAGAAGAGCTTACAATGTGTTTGAATTGATGGGTATCCATATTTGTTCAGAGACAGTCCGTGTAATGCTTCACTCTACAACCACATTAATAAGAAAGTTATGATTCTCTCCGGTGACGGAGTTGTCAATTCGGTGAGGAAGACACCGAATATAGTGATATGATTGAGACAAAAAAAAAGAAAACAAAAAAAAAAGAAATCTGGAGAGAGGTAACGAGAGTGAGCTGTCTCTTTAAAGGGTATTTTGGTTATTGAATAAGAAGAGTATGTGTGTCAAGTGAGAAATGCGTTATTGTATATTACAAAGTCAGAAAAAACTCTCCGACGAAAGGTAAACGCTTCTTCGACTTTTCTCTCCGCTCATACTCACAATATCATCTATTTCTCATTTTGATTGAAGTTTAATTGCAGATAATTTATCAATTGAACTGAAGAAACCAAGTGTTTGTATTGGAGATAACAGAGTCCTTGTCCACGTTTTATGGTATAATTTTAGTAACATGAGTTCATGTCCACGTATTGTTGTATAGTTTTATGGAATCAAAACAGAGAGTTTGTCCACGTTATCTACTATAAACACATTAAGATCACTCATCCACACATCACCCAACCACGCATCACTCGTCCACAGATCACCTATCCACAAGTGTCATTTTCATTAAGGGCAAAATTGTCCACAATCTGTTACTGACCCATAACAAAGTGTGTCACATGTAAGAAATATCTATAGATGTAATAGAAAATCAAAAAGTGTGTCTGAGTGTAATTGAACTCTCTTAGATTAGACATCAAAGAAAGTTGTTGTCGTTTCCTCTAATGAATGAGAAGGAATATTTTGGTTTCTCGAATTACTTTTGTTAATGTTCTCAAATAAACTAACATCTTGGTAAAGATCATTGGTGGTATATACCACTAAGACAAGTACCAATGTTTTTGACCGCAAACTTTACAACAAGTTATATCTTTTGACACTGACCGACAATAATGCACACTGGGCTGTTTTTTTTTTAATACATCCGTCGATCTTGGAAAACACTCGTTCAACCTTATTATTAGAAATTGATTTGGATCGACGGCTCTAAAGCAATCCTTATATGTATCATAACCTAAAAGTTGTGATAACTTGCATGAAGTCATTGAAAAAACAAAAAGGATTAAAGACAGAATACGAATTTCTCAGAACACATTGCTTAAGCTCATGAAGACTCGGAACATATTTCTTTCGACTTCTTCACTTGGAAGCTTCAGTTGACCCAGTTGTTTTGTTGACCTCGACAGGACACTGAGATACATATGGTTTCAGCTGTAAAATAAAAATTGTTCCATCAGCATACATGACCAACTTACAGCATAAAGTAAGCATAGGATCACAAACCTAAGACTTGTAAAAGGGATTCACTAATGTTCGATTCTCGTGTTGAATAAGAATACTGAGCTATTCGATATTTGATGAATCAAAGAAAAAGGAAACATAGGGTGAAATAAAAACCTTAAAGCCGGTCAGATCAGGGATCACGTAGTTTGGCAATTTATCTGGCTGCACAACATATCCTCCTGCAAAACAATGTCACAAAACTTAGACAAAAGTAAAAGTAAAGCCTGAAAACAAATGAAAATCGTTTATATTATAATTCTACGATGATGAATTTGCTAAAACATTAATCAGTCATAAGCGCTACTAAACAATAGCTCACCGAAACAGATCAATTCTCAAATTCCAATCATCAAATGATGTAATATTATTATTCATCTACTATTGTCATTTTTTGACAAAAGAATCTGAATTAACTTAGGTAATGATATATAAATTCAAACAACTTTCAATCATAAGATACTGAACAAGTTATGATTGTCAACTGTTTAAGTTTCAGGTCAATCTTTAGAAATAGAGATGCAATTCAGAAAATGTAGCCAGGTTATCGACAAGATAGCAAAGCAAATGAAACCTTTTTTGGTGTGGAAACCAGTAGATTTGCAGTTTTTGCCCTTGTAGAAGTCTCTTGGAGCTCGTTTTGGGGAGAGAATATCAAGTGACGACGCTCTCTTCCGTCGGAAAGATCTTCCAATCGCCGATAACAACCCTAGCGTCATCCCCGCTAATCAATATCAATCTGGAGCGAAAAAGTTATAAAAATCGATGAATATCAAAGATCATCAATGTCAAACAAATCAAAGTTGATCATCAACTGATATAGGAGAGAAAGTGATACAGACGCCCCGTCGGAGATTTTGGAGAAGATCAGTGTGGACTGTGGAGAGAGAGTGTGTGAATGGGTTTAGGGTTTTTCCGATATGGCATGGATGGGTGGGGAATATATTTAGAATAGGCCCAAACTTGAATTAAGCCCATCAACTGAATGTGTGCGTTAGTTTTTTCCTAATGGTAACGTCATATATGTAACTTTTGTCTACCATGTTTATTACTAGAAATATCATCCCGTAACAGAACAACTATAAATTAATACTCGATAAATTAATAATCTCTATAAATTAATAAATTTCGTCGGTTTCAACTTGGATCGGTTCAAAATTTGACACAAATCGATAAAATAATAAGATAATAATTTTTTAAAAAATTCTATGTAAATATATGGTCCCATTAAAATCATAAATTGATAATTTATATGTACACATATTTTATATAAGTAAGAACCTATTATTATATTGTTTATTTTATATTCACAATAAAAAATTCTTTATATTTTTTTAACACTTAATATAATTTTGATGAGATTTAGTAATATTATATCTAAAACCACATTTATGTTCTATGCAATATATATAATATACACCAAATCATATATATAAAATTAATATAAATGTCAAATTTTAAAAGATAACAATTAACGTCTATACAATAAAATAAAATATATATCTTATTTTAAAATAAATATATCTTAAAATAAAAAATCTAAATAAGAAAACTTTTGTAAATTAATATCTCTATAAATTAATAAAATTTCAAAATCCCAACATTATTAATTTATAGAGGTTCTACTGTATATTAAAAACATGCATTGACTTTAATGCATTCACACTATCTTTCCTACGTGGCGTTCTTACATTCATTTGGAAAAATTTACGTTTACGTGTCGTTTTAATAAAGCACCTCAAAATTTTGTTTCCTATTTTAATTAAAAACTACGACAAATGTTTTACATCGTTGATACTGTCATGTTTCACGTAAGTTTTTGAGCTTCAAAATTTTGATAACATAGCTTCGTAGCCGAACACAACTGTCCTTCTCTTAGATAACATAGCTTCGTAGAGATCTTTTAGAGTAGAGGAAAATGAAAATATGGTGACTGTGCAAGGATCTAAGTGAACTCGATGCTCAACTCTATTTACTGATTATTTATATTCAATTGTTTTTTGCCATTCCTGTTTTAATATTTTTTTTCCTTTCATCTCTCTTGTTCCTCTTTAGATTGCTAAAAGGAGGAAGTTGGTCTCATCTATAAAAGACAGCACACCTAACTTGGATGATGGAAAAGCTTCCTCCAAAGAAGAATATGATTCTTCTGTGAGTGCAAACACTGATGCAACTAAGAAAGAGAAGATGGGTGAGGACGGAAACGGTAGTGCTACCCCAAGTAATTATGGCAAGTCATCTTTCAGCAATGAAAAGGTCAAACACTAGCAAAGGTGGGTTTGTATCTACCTAGACCTGTTTTCTCACATGGACAATTGTACGTGGCTGTTTCTCGAGTTAAATTAAGGGAGGGGTTAAAGATCCTTATTACTGACAAGGACGGTAACGGTAGTGCTACCCCAAGCAATTATGGCAAGTCATTTTTGAACAATGAAAAGGTCAAACACTAGCAAAGGTGGGTTTGTATCTACCTAGACCTGTTTTTTCGCATGGACAATTGTACGTGGCTGTTTCTCAAGTTAAATCAAGGGAGAGATTAAAGATCTTTATTACTGACAAGGATGGCAAACCACAGAGTTCAACGATGAATGTGGTTTACAAAGAAGCTTTCAAGAACTTATTTGAAGATAAGGAATGATAAGTAAGTAGACGTTTGATTGATGTTTCAGAAATCACATGGGCAGTCTTTACAAGACGGCTGTAAACCACACTTTAGTTGTCTACTGTGTTGAACCTTCTTCATTTTTTTTTAACAGTGGAGCTTATTCCGTGTGTTTCGAGAAGGAGATGGTGCAATGAAGCTATGATCATCTCATAACTGTAAGTGTATAAGCATAAATATACTTAAGAATATTGTACTCGGTTATATAATTTGACAAAACTATTAATGTATTAGTCGGACTATTCGCAAAGGGTTTACTTTACTAATCTCTTTGTTGTATATTTTGCAGGACGTCTCAGAACATATCAAATCCCACAATTTGGTAGCAAACAAAATATTGTAGAAGCTCAAGAACAACTGTCCTTTCTACCAAGTCTTACTAATCGCACCAAAATTTCTTTTTCAGTTCAAACAATGTCTACTAAGTCTACATTTTTTTATACTCGGATCTTGATTCGTTATAATTTAAGAAGTATATTCTTTCAGCATTGCATATTTATTGCATCATTCAGATTTTTTGATGGTTTGGTACTAACATTATTTTGCGAAAGAGAGACTATCGTTGTACGACTTTCCATTTCCTGGCTCCCTTACTAGAGAAAAACATAATTAACTGACATTTAATATCTTTTTTGAGACTAACTGCTATATATTATTCATACAAAATTTAATGCAAATGTATGAATGCAACGAAATTTTTAATATAACTTTCATGTATTGTCAATAACACTTTTCGTTACACTAAAATTTATTTATCTCCTTTCTCTCACAGTTTATTATAAGTTCAATAAAATTACAGTTTTTTTTTTTTACGTCAAACGGTCATTCTATTACTCAAGCTTGAGGTGGTCTGGGTAACCAGACCGGAATAGAACAACCAATGAAAAGTAGCTCCCTATGAAAGCTCCTAGCAGTCTTAGCTAAAAATTCAGGAAACTGATTGCACAGACGTGGTACATGGGTGATTTTGAAATCCGGAAAACAAATCTGCAGCGTCTCTATCTTCTCCAGCTCTGTCGCAAATCTTGGCCACTTCTGGGGTTCATTTATCATTGCGATCAGCTCTTTGCAGTCCGTTCCAAAGCTCTGGCACGGCGAGTGTTGAAGCATGTTCTCCATCGCCCATCGCAGCGCTTCTACCTCCAAATGCAACGCTGATTCACATCAAGTAAAGTTTCGTGTTCCCATAAGTTGTATGTCCTCCCTACTATCCATGCAGACCCATCCACATCCACTAAAGCGATCAGAAGCTGTCCAAGATCCATCTAGCAAGCAGATATTACCCAAGCTTAAGACTTGGTTTACATCATTATTGCTGTCCCGGACTTGTGGCGGTATCATCTCATTTGCGTTAAACCAGGCTTGGCATTCACTCTCTGCGTATCGAACGAGTTCCAAAGGGTCTCTATCTATACCCCTGAAAAGCTTATCATTGCGAGCCTTCCAAATATACCATATTATCTAGGGATAAGGATCCCTGTCTTGGTCTGGTACAATGATATTATTTTTTCTCCAGAAAAGATAGTCCATGTTTGTGTAGACGCTCGCCACTGGGAATATACCTGGACTTGTAGGAGTTACCGATAAAGACCATACTTGCAAGGCTGGAGGGCATTCAAATATTGCATGAGTTACAGATTCTTCTATTTCCCCACACCTTGGACAATAATTATCGCACCTCATATTACGCCTTACTAGATTCCTCGTTACTGCTACCTGGCCCGTGATCAATTCCCATATAAG
Source organism: Brassica oleracea var. oleracea (assembly GCF_000695525.1). NCBI lineage: Eukaryota > Viridiplantae > Streptophyta > Magnoliopsida > Brassicales > Brassicaceae > Brassica > Brassica oleracea. The sequence continues at coordinate 26,035,224 of NC_027756.1, forward strand.
ATGGCACATCTTCCTTGGCGCTTTCAACTTCCAAGCAAAGGCTTGAAGTTTAGTGATACTTGGCTGTAATATTTCCTTTTCCTCCTCTTGCTTCAATAGGTTCTGAGCAACCCAGTATCCAGACTTGACTGTGTATTGGCCATTTCTCGTGTAGTTCCAACAAAAAGTATCTCGACGGTGAGTAGAGCTTATAGCCATACTGCGGATGAGAGGTATATCATCAGGATGGACATAATCATCTAGTAATCCTACATCCCACTCCTTTCATTTCTGATTAATGATGTCACTGACTCTCATGTTTAGGTTCATCACAGGGGCTATAGGTCTAGCCGGTCTAGCAGGTGTCGTTGGAATCCACGGATCCTCCCACACCCTGACGTCGTAACCAGAGTGAATCTTCTGTCTGATTCCTAGCAGTAAAAGCTTCCTTGCTGCGGAGATGCTTGTCCACACATATGATGGGCTGCTAGTAGAGGTTGCCCTCAATGGCGAGGTCATCCTATAATATCGCCCCCTTAATACTCGGGCAACCAGTGAATCAGGGTATTGGACCAGTCTCCATAATTGCTTTGCCAGTAGTGCTAAATTGAACTCATGAATTAGCCGAAAGCCAATACCGCCCTCTTCTTTGGGTAAACAAACCTTTTGTGCAATGGCACTATCGAGGTTTTCAAAGATCTCCAATGGGAGCAGAAACGTCGACATAACGTATGTCGGAAGAGCTAGTAAAATGGATTTGATCATTACTTC